>NC_053432.1:56918021-57218021 GCF_007990345.1 Gossypium hirsutum | reverse complement strand
AACTTTGAAAATTTTTCTCAAATAAGGGACACACGTTCGTGTGGCCCCGTCGTACATCTCGCACGGCCATCAGACACGTCTGTGCTACAAGCTGTGATTCGAAATGGCAGCACATGGCTGTGTCCTAGCCCGTATCCAAACAAGCGAGCTTACTGACTTTGGTCACACGGCCAACCACATGCTCTTGTGTCTAGCCCTTGTGCCTTTCGAAGTGGCCTCACACGCCCATGTGTTAGGCCGTGTGCTAGGCTGTGCCAAACCTATAGGGTATACTGGCTTATGCCACAAAGCTAAGTCATACACCCGTGTGTGAGGTCATGTGGAGCATACTGACTTGATTTCAAATTCAACACCAGGGGACACACGACCGTGTAACATGGCCGTGTGTCACACACGACTGAGACACACGCTCGTATCTTAGCCCTTATTGACAAAAATAAGCTATTTACCAAGCCAATTTGCCACTCAAATTTGCATGTACCTAAATAACTTTAATAGTACCATTTCAAGACACAAATATGTAGCCAAACATCATCAACCAATATACAAATCATACTATATCTGGTTCAACCATTTCAATTCTTAATTATATGCCATTTACCTATTCATATACTATAAACTCAATTTTTTTTACTAGTCATAACTCACATATATATATATCATGTACTATAAACCATCTAATTTACCATCTAAACCAATCCACAACAAACATATCTCAACCAACTAAATACCTCATACCATAAAAAACACTTGGATATCATAATTAAACATCTACCATATCATATGGCAATATTTACAACAAACCACATAACATTTATAAGCTACTTCTAATATCCAAAATACATTTCCATCAAGCATACCAAAATGACCAAAGCCTATACATGCCATATACCATATATTCATAACTTCAAAAGTAACAAAATAGATGTTCGATAGTGCGATGAAGTCCCTGACGATCCCTGGATCCGAGTTAGCTTCAAAATACAATAAAACATAGAAAAATAAACAAAGTAAGCTATAAAGCTTAGTAAGTTCGTATGTAAATATGAAATAATCTCATCATTCATTAGCATTTCAAAATAGATAACCTAAACAACATTTAAAACATCAATCAATGAATTAGCATAAAGCTTAACCACATAGTAACTCATAAGTCCTCAACTTCTTTTAACTCGTTACTCGAACGGTTTTCCGTACATACTTATACCGATACATATCTATTCCTTACCAATTCTCTTACTAAACCACTCTAGCTTATAAATGCTTACGGTACAAGTACATTGATTTTTCGATGCCATAGTCCCACTATGGTCTTATAAATACATTGCCATGGCCCTGCCGTGATCTTACATTCACATGCATAACCCGATTATGGTCTTATTTTCTGATTGCCATAGCCTAGTTATGGTCTTATTCAACAACTTGTCTTATTTAACCGTACATTTAATTTAAGATCTCCGGATTTAACTAACAGGATAAATAAAATCTCAATTCCATCCATCAATTAAATAAATACACATTTAAGTTCAATTATATGAACTTACCTCGTGTACGAAAATGACGAAACGGACCGGCTATTCAATTACTTTGCTTTTTCCCCGATCTAAGTCCGAATTCCTATTTTATTGATCTATAAGTAATCAAATCTAGCTTATTTATCCTTCTATTTGTTCAATTCAATCCAAAATATAAATTTGAGTTATTTTACACATTAGCCCCTAAACTTTCACATTTTTACAATTTAGTCCTTATTGCACAAAATCACAAATTCATGAAATTTCTTCAATACCCATTATATCCGAATTACCATAATGCCCCTAGCGGCCCATATTTATCAACTTTTCACACATTTAACCACACATTTTCACAAATAAATCCCTATTTTTGCATTTTTACTCAAAATCACTTTACAAAATATGTAAATCTAACAACAAGATTTCATATTTCATCATCAAACATCAAAGAACACAAATTTTCATCAATGGAAACTTTCAAAATCTTTAACATTTTTGCAAAATAGTCCCTGGGCTAACTAGTACTAGATGTAACAATTACAAAAACATAGAAATCATTAAAAACCAAGCAAAAATGGACTTACAATTAAGCTCAAAAGTGACCGAATGCTTCAAACCCTTAAAGTTGTGTTTTTGTTGATGTATTTTCAGTAATGGCAAAAATATGAAGCAAATTTTGGCTTTGTTTTATTTTATTAACCATTATTTATTAATTACTATTTTAACCTTTGTCATATAACATAAAAATCATTTAATACTTGTCCATATTTGTCCACTCAAACTAATAATGGTTTAATTACAACATAAGGACCTTAAATTTAAGGTTCTGTAGCTATTAGATACCTTTAGCTAATAGAACTCAAGGTTTACGCTTTACGCAATTTAGTCATTTTTTATCAAATTAGGCATTCAAACGATAAAATTGTTGAATGAAACTTTCACACAATCATTCAATCATGCTGTAAATATTAAAATAATAATAAAATAAATATTTTTAATTCGAACTTGTGGTTCTGAAATCACTGTTTCGATTTGATTAAAAATTGGCTGTTACAGAGCAACCCGGTTTTGCTCTCTGAAGCAATGGCAGACTGTAGCTGCTACAAAAAAAAGGTAATTAATCATAACCTCATTTCTTTAATCGGTGCTCGGATCTCTGATCTGCCAACCTGTGTGCTATTGAGTTTATACAGAGAGTCCCCTTTGAACATGACCCGAGATAAACCAAGGTCCCAAATGAATTCCAACACTAATAAGAGAGCCAACGCTTCTGTAGCAAAAGACAATGAGACCTGACCATGGATCCTAGTACAAGCTCCAAGCACCTAGCCTTGGGCATCCTGTACACCACCCCCGAGCAAGAAGAATGTAACCTCCCTCTATATGCA
Source organism: Gossypium hirsutum (assembly GCF_007990345.1). NCBI lineage: Eukaryota > Viridiplantae > Streptophyta > Magnoliopsida > Malvales > Malvaceae > Gossypium > Gossypium hirsutum. The sequence goes on along the minus strand of NC_053432.1, from coordinate 57,215,119 downwards.
ACATCGGAGTTGGCCTTAACTAGAAGCATGGTCAAAGGATGCAAGCGTGCAGTACGCAAAACCCACAGAACTACTCCTGGCACGGCTAGCACCGATAGGCCACCTATGTAGGATTGAATAAAGGAGACTAGCTCAAGAGACATCCAAAAAAGGCCTTCGTGATAATACCTGTTGCGTGACCACTATAGTGCCCAAATCATGGTAAGGATAAGTGTTAGCTTGTCCCCAGTATGTGCTTGAAAAAGAAAATGCAACCAAGTTACAAGATCCAAATCATTGTAAGTACCAACCCAAGATACGAGCAGCTGGTTCCAAACCGAAATGGTAAAAGGGCTATCCCAAAGCACGTGAATAGGCGTCTTAGGTATATTTAGGCATCTAGGCTAGATTGATTGTAAAGGTTGTGTAATGTGGGTGCATAATTGCAAAGGAATCTCCACACTGTTATGTGAACTTTAGGAGGGACTCGATGTAACAACCAGTTTTTCAATAGTGTCAAAATAGTGGTTTCAGGGTCACAAATCTGACATGTGAGTCTGTAAATATTATTATTTAATATTTACGAATAATATATGGTGTAATGATAAATTTTGATTTATTAATTTTTCGTTAAATGGAAGAATAATTAGGTTCAAGTGGTATGACCTTAAAGTTAAGTGGTTTTAGAAAATGAGGTATCTGGACCTTGTTTCTATAAACTGAGCTGTAAATATTTTTATAAATATTTACTGAGTTTTATTAAGGTTGTATTAAAGTTTTGTTAAGAAATTTTAATGTTTAGATAGTTAATTAAGCAAAAAGGAATAAATCATAATAGTTGAAAAAGTCAATCGCTATTAGTTTAAAGGTCTTAATTGATTAGAGAAACATAATTGGTTGACCTTAATGGATAAATTACCCATTCTTAAGATATTGTACAGTTTAATTTTTAATTTCTTTTAATTTTATATGTTATTTTATTATTAAATAAAAAATAAAAGGTTAAAAGTAAGAAAACATAATGGTTTTCTTCTCCATTTTGTTTTTTTCATCACCGAACCTCCATGGAAAATGTTTCAAGGTTCAGCCATGGTTATATCCTTGCAAGGTAAGCTATGTTTCACCTGTTTCTAATAATTTTTATATTTTTGAGATTGTTGCAATTAGGTCTAGCTAGCCCGTACCTTCATTTTTGAAATTGTTAAAGATTTTGAATGTTTTCATTGATGAATATTTGTAATTTTATATGTTAAATGAAGAATTAGAAGTATTAGTTGTTATTTATAAGTATTTTTGTTAAGTGATTTTTGATAAATTTAACGATTAGGGATTAAATTGTTGAACTAGTAAAAATACAAGGATTTAATGTGTAATAAATGCAAATATGGGCTGTAATAATGTTCCAATAAATTCAGCTAAGCTTAAATTTGAGTAAAAATGGTTATTTTTCATGTTTTAGGCTTAGGGACTAAATTGAATAAAGGTAAAATGTTGGGGCATTTTTGTAAAAAATGTTGAAAAGGACTAAATTGCATAAAATGAATTGGTTTTGTTGTTTGGATTAATGAATTGAATGAAATTGTTAATTTAGATCAAGAACGAGTGGAAAATCAAGGAGAAGAGAAAATTACCAAATAGCCCTTGTACTTAGTCATTGCTGCAATTTAGTCAGGTAAGTTCATATGATTAAATAACCTTTTAATGTTATATTAATCTATATGATAATGTGTTATCTTCCATACAATTAAATGATGAAAATCAAACGATGTTAAGACGGTTATCAAGCCCCATTTGAACATTAGGAATTCATAGGATACAATTGGCATGTCATTAGGGTTTCTATGTTTCGGGCGCTGGTCTTCAATGTCCTACCAATGGTTGAGGTCCTGCATTTATTGCAGATACTTTATAGCTTGTGTGAGCAGCATCGTGTAGCTTACATTCCGACCCACAACTTGTTTTCACAACTCGTGTGAGCAATGATGTAAAGAAAAAGGAAAAGTTACGATTATATGTTTAGCCCACTTCGCTTTAGCTGTCCCATGTATCCGATGTTATTTTGATTGGTTCAACGGGTATGCAAAGGAAATAAACGATAAGTGTTCAAATGAACTATGTCATGAATCTATGAAAAGGATTGAAATGGAAATGTTCAATGAAAGTATATCTATGTTTATAAAAAGGATGATTTCAAAAGTAGTATGTTCATGTACACCTAGCTTACCTTATGTTAATTCAAGTGAATTATGTGTTAACGCACTAACATGTATTGTGGATGATGCTTAGTTTGTACCAAGCTTATGGTTTGATTATATCATGCCTAATCTTAATGATATACATTAAAATGGTAAGTGTCCAAATGGAAATATGCTCATGTTCATGAAAAGGTGGTATGAATCAAAAGATGCATTTTCTTATGAAATGGTTTACCATGTGGTTGATCCCAAAAGAGTTATGTAAAAATGCACTAACTTGTGTATTGATGATGATGTTTAGGCTTGTGACAAGCTTGTGGCTATGGTTGATGTTTATGCTTATGTCTTGTACTATGCAAATGAAACGGGTAAGAGAAGGTAATAAAACAATAAGTTCATAATTAAGATGTAATATGTCTATATAAAATGATTGATGAGTTAAATGGTGTACTTATATGTGATAAATTTACTTATGCTATAGATGAATTTACCTATGTCATGAATAAATACACTAATTCGTGAATTGATTATGTTATTTAAGCTTATGCTAAGTAAATAGAATGGAAAGTAAGTAAATGGAATGGTAAGTATGTAAATGAAGTGGTTCATAGTCTAATGAAAAGGTTAATGATTGTGTAATGTATCTTATAAAATCCTATTATGTTAGGTGTAACACCCTTAACCCATATCCGTCGTCAGAACAGGGTTAGAGAGCATTATCAAAATTTACAGATTAAATATAGATATTTTATATTATTTATATTCATATTAGAAATCAATCATAATCAATCATATTGTCCCTTATATAAGCCATCGAGGCCTAAATTACACATTAGAAACAAGTCAGGACTAAACTAGGTACTTAGAAAATTTTTCGAAAAATATCAAAAAAATATTTCAAAGGTGCAGGGGACACACGCCGGTATGCTGGGCTGTGTGTCACACACATCAATTTGCACACTCATAAGTCATAACAAGATCTTTCCATCCAAGCCAAAAATCAAGCTTTATATATAATATATCATCACATATGTTCAAGTATCCAAACCTACCGAAATAACCATTCACACATATATGTATATATTAATAATTATACTATCTCAAACCAATCATCAGTATACCTATGCAATTTCCATCATTCATCCATTTGAAACACACATCAACATGTTAAGGCCTTATATATTTATATACATTTTGAAATGTACCAATCACAAGCCGTACCAAATGGCTAATTTCAACCAAACTCATACATGCCATCATTGGCCAAATTTAGTCTATACATGCCACTATAACCAGAATTTAGTTTGATATATATACCGAAATTAGCTGAGAGAAAGTATGAGATATCTTCACCAAGCTTCCAACCCAACGAGCTTCTGAATTACTATAAAATAGGAAAAAAAATAAGACAGAGTAAGCTTTAAAGCTTAGTAAGTATAAATTGGAATTTAACTTACCATTTAATTCACATTTAAGGTAAGAAAACTAAACATGCTCAAATCAGTTTGGCAAAATGCCTAAACACATATCCTCATCAAGCACGTTAGTCATGTAATTCATATAATAACTCATAATCACAAATACATATAGTCATCAAGCAAGTTTCATACACGTGTATCTTTCATTTCATTTTTCAACATGCCATGTAACATCATTTTCATGTATTTGAGGCATATACGGGTAATAATTCATTTCGTACTCATACTGTTTCATATAAGAATTTTTCCTGTTGAATCATTTAAAATATCGATGGATACTCGGGTAGTACACACTAAGTGTCCAAAACTACAATCCTTCAATTTATATTCAGGAATGCTCATGTGAGCATATAAAAGGGCAGCTGTTTCGAGCCATGTAACAGGAAGCTCATGTAAGCCATGTAATGGGAAGCTCTTGCAAGCCAAATATTGGGAAGCTCATGCGAGCCAATATCGGGTAGCTCTAAGGAGCTATTAATCAGGAAGCTTCGGAGAGCCAATTATTGGGAAGCTCATACGAGCCATAAACGGGAAGCTCAAGAGAGCTATTAATTGAGAAGCTCGTGAGAGCCATATAACGGGATGCTCATGGGAGCTAAATATCAGGAAGCTCATGATAGCCTATTACTAAGACACTCATAAGAGCTGTGGTGTGTCCGCAACACATGCAGGATCACAAACCAAACGGGAACCGTTAATGACAATGTCATTTGTATCCATCGAATTTCTTTGGTTCAAACGAGACTTTGTACTTGTCAGATATTTTTCGGATATGTGATCAATGAATAAACATGGAAATTTATATAAATTTCATAAAATAATATTCAATTTAAATCATATAAATAAACAATTTAGTTACACGAACTTACCTCGACAAGTGTTCGTAGGTTTGTAATCTACTAATCCGATACTGTTTCCTTTCCTCGTTCTAACTCCATATTTGGTCTATCCAGATCTATATGAATGAGTTTAACTCAATTTAATACAATTCATACTCAATTCAATCCAATACACATCTTTGAAAAAATTACTATTTTGCCCCTGTACTTTTAATTAATTACAATTTTGTCCCTAGGCTCGGAAAATGAAATTCATACAATTTAATCATTATTCCAACCCTATCCAATTTTCATATATATCAATAGCAGACCATGAATTTCATAAAATTTAGAATTTTCCATGAATTCATCATCTCTTCAATTTAGTCCCGAAATTATAATTTCATCAAAATTCTTTAACAAAATACTTTTAAATACCAATCAACATCTCAAATTCATCATTTAATAACTAAAGTAAACAATTACAACTTCCAAAATTTTCAATAAAATAAAAAAACTAAGGTAAGATTTAGTTGGACCTGATTGTAATAATATCAAAAACAGAACAATTACAAGAAACGGGTAAGAACTGAACTCACATGAAGCCAAAATATGAAGGACCAGCTTAAAACCTTTCTCCTATGGTTGTTTTGGCGGAATGTTTCATGAAGAAATGTCTAGAAATCAATGAAATTCAATTTGTTTGTTTTAATTTCAATTTATTTACCATTTTGCTATTAATTTGGGTTTATTTTATTTTTTTCCCATGCTATGTCGTTTCATCCATCTACTTTAGGCATATTTATGCCTTAAGTCCTCCCTTATTTATTAATTCAGCTATTTAGTCACTTAATTATCATAATTAGCAAGTTTTGCACCTTTTTCAGTTTAGTCCTTTTTAACAAATTAGACATGTAATCGGTAAAATTTCTTAACAAAATTTTCATAGACATTTCTATCATACCATAGGCGATAAAATAATATTAAAATAAATTTTTTTTTTGACCTTGGATTTGTGGTCCCGAAACCACTATTCTGATTTCACTAAAAACAGGTTGTTACAACTCTCCCCTTTAAGAAATTTTTGTCCTCAAAAATCTTACAAGTAAAGAGGTTTGGATATTGCTTTCCCATAGTTTCTTCGAGCTCCCATGTAGCCTCTTCTATTCCGCGTCGTTACCAAAGAAATTTTACTAAAGCTACTTTTTTTATTTCTTAGTTCTTTCGTCTCACGTGCCAGAATTCTGATTGGTTCCTCACTGTATATAATGTCAGGCTGAATCTTGACCTCCGTCGGAGAGATAACATGTGAAGGATCTGACTAATATCGTCGTAACATAGACACATGAAAAACATTGTAAATCCTATCAAGCTCTGAAGGTAGAGCCAACTGGTACGCAACAGGTCTGATTCTTTCAATAATTTCATATTGTTTGATAAGCCGTGGAATCAGTTTTTCTTTACAGCTAAACCGAAGAACTTTCTTCCAAGGTGAAACTTTCAAAAATAAGTGTCACCAACTTGAAATTCTATCTGTTTACGTTTATGATCCGCATTGGATTTCTGACGATTAAAAGTTGCTTTCAAGCTATCTCGGATCATTTTCACCTATTCTTCAGTCTCACAGATCAAATCAACTCCAGGTATCTTTTTCTCACTGAGCTCAGTCTAATACAATGGAGTTCTACATTTACGACAAAACAGAGCTTCATACAGTGTCATTTTTATGCTTGACTGATAACTATTATTGTATGTGAATTCGACTAACAGCAAATATTTTTCCCAATTACATTCGAATTCTAAAACACAGCACCGAAACATATCTTCAAGAATCTGAATCACACACTCTGACTGACCATCGGTCTGAGGTTGAAATGCGTACTAAAATGTAATTGCGTACCCAAAGATTCTTGTAACTTGTTCCAGAATCAGGATGTGAAACGCGAATTTATATCTAAAATAATTGAGACTAGCACTCCATGCAACCCGACAATCTCAGAAACATATAATTCTACTAGTCTGTCCAGGAAGAAATCCATACGTATCGGAATAAAATGTACGGATTTCGTCAAACGATAGACAATTACCCAAATGACATCTTTCTTTTTTGGAGATAGGGGTAACCCTGATACAAAATCTATTGTTAACCCTGATACAAAATCCATTATAACTCTATCCCATTTCCATTCCGATATCATCACTGGCTGTAATAATCCTAAAGGTACCCGATGTTCAGCTTTAACTTGCTAACAAATCAAACATCTAGATGCAAAGTCAGAAATATCACGTTTCATTCCCGACCACCAGTACATCTGTTTCAAATTATTGTACATTTTATTACTCCCCGGATGAACAGGCATAATGCTATTATGAGCTTCGTACAAAATTTTCTATACAAGTCTGAATTCTTCGGTACACAGACTCTGCCAATGAATAATATACAATCATTAGGCCCCATTTGAAATTTTGAATCAGAAGTCGACTCACATTATACCCGTTTAGCTTGCAACTCTATCACTTTTCTGAGCTTCACAGATTTGTTGCAGAAACATTGGTTTAGCTTTTAATTCAGCTAAGATTGAGACGTCATCAGACAATGACAGTCGGCTATTCATTACTCATAAGGCAAACAGAGACTTTCTACTCTGAACATCTGCAACCACATTTGCTTTTCCCGAGTGATAATTGATAACCAAATCATAATCTTTCAACAGTTCAAGTCATCTATGTTGTCTCAGATTCAAATCTTTTTACAACATCAGATATTTTAAGCTCTTATGATCAATAAATATATGACATTTTTCACCGAACAAATAGTGTCACCACATTTTCTACACAAAGACAATAGCTGCCAATTCTAAGTCATGTATCGGGTAATTCTTTTCATGTGGCTTTAACTGTCTGGAAGCATAGGCTATTACTTTACCTTCATGCATGAAAACACAGCCTACACTATTCAATGACGAATCACTATAAATCCTAAATTCTTTACCTGATTCAAGCTGAACCAGAACTGGTGCTTCAGTTAACTGGGCTTTCAACTGATCAAAACATTGCTGGCATTTATCAGACCATTCAAATTTCACATCTTTCTGTAATAGCCGTGTCATCGGTGAAGCTATCATCAAGAACCCTTTTAAAAATCTTTGATAATAACCAACTAATCCCAGAAAACTTCTGACTGCAGATACTTTTTTTGGTGGTTTCCAGTGAACAATAGCTAATATTTTATTCTGATCAACTCCAATACCTTTTGCCGATATTATGTGCCCCAAAAAATCAACTTCCCAAAACCAAAATTCACATTTTCTAAATTTAGCATACAGTTGTTTATCTCTCAGAGTTTGCAAAAAAATTCTCAAATGCTCGGCATGCTCAGTCTCATCTCAAGAATATACCAGGATATTATCAATAAATACCACCACAAATCTATTCAGATCCGGTCTAAAAATTCTATTTATCAAATCCATAAATGCTGCATGTGTATTAGTTAAACCAAACGGCATCACAAGGAATTCATAATGTCCGTACCTGGTTTTGAATGTTGTTTACGATACATCCAAGTCTTTCACCCGTAATTGATAATAACCAAAACGAATATCAATCTTTGAGAACACTGTGACACCTTTTAACTGATCAAACAAATCATCAATTCAGGGCAGTGGATATTTATTCTTGATTGTAACTTTGTTAAGTTGTCGATAATCAATACATAATCTCAATGATCCATCCCTTTTCTTAACAAACAGAACCAGTGCACTCCAAAGTGAGAAACTGGGTCGAGCTAAACCTCTATCAGTCAGTTCTTGCAACTGTGCTTTCAATTCTTTTCATACTATAAGAGCCATTCTGTATGGTGCTATTGATAAAGGTGTTGTCCCTAGAATAAGATCTATAGCAAATTCAACCTCTCTGACTGGCGGTAATCTTGGTAACTCTTCTGGAAACACATCAGGATATTCACAAACCACTGGCACAGATTTAATCTTTGATTCAGACACTTAGTATCCAACACATAAGCAAGGTAAGCATCATAACCTTTTCTGACATATTTCTGTGCTGATATGGCTGATATCACATTAGACAACCCGTCCATTTTATCTGATTCAATACAAAGCATTTCACCATTCTAACATTTCAACACAAAATGCTTTTGTTTACAATTTCCCATGGCATCATGCTGAGTTAACCAATCCATACCCAGAATCACATCAAATTCATCAAACTATAATAGCATCAAATCAGTCGGGAAACAATAATCATGTATCATTAACGGATAATTCTTGCAAATTTTATCAACCATCACATACTGGCCCAAGGGGTTCAATACTTTAACCACGAATTTAATGGACTCAACAGGTAAATTTTTATTAAACGCTAAATTCGTACAAATACATGAATGAGTTGAACTGGGATCAATTACAGCAGTTATATCAGTATCAATAAGAGAGAAAACACCAATAATAACATCTGGTGCAGAGGCATCCTTACGTTCACGAATAGCATAAGTTCTGGCTGATGCTCGTGTTTCAGATCTGATGGTTGAATCTTTTGTCATACCCCAGCTACCACTCACATTGCTGGGATTACGAGGTGGTCTACCTATTGTAGCAGGGTTGCTCAGCCTTGAAGTTCGAATGGTATCTTTTTCAAGTTTCTTTGGGCCTTAGTGGTCAAAGGAACCACATCTAAAACAAGCTCTGTTTTTCATGCGACACTCACCAAAATGCAGTTTATTACAGTGCTTGTAGAGGTGGTAGAACGGTCATGATATTTCTTTGATTTCTTTGATGTCGACAGATGTGACTTTCTTGTAAATCTTTTACTTGAAGTTCTGGCTTCAATCTCAGCTTGTCTTTTTTCTTTATTCAGCTATTCAGCTTTATGTGCTCGGTCAAGCAGTACAACAAATTCTTTTAATTCAAGAATACCAACTAACGATTTTTTGTCTTCATTTAAACCCTCTTCAAAATGCTTACAATTTTGAATTTCAGTCGGGACACATTCTCTGGCATATTTACTCAATCCAACAAATTCTCGTTCATATTCAAATACTGTCATATGCCCCTGTTTAAGCTCAAAGAATTCTTTATGTTTCTGGTCAATGAATCACTGACTGATATATTTCTTTCTGAATTCAGTTTGGAAAAATTCCCAAGTAACCCTTTCTTTTAACACAATAGAAATTAGTGTATTTCACCATTGGTAAGCAGAATCTTTTAACAGGGACACCGCACATATTATGTAATGGCCTAAATTCAAAATTATCGGAACAGTGGTTTCGTAACCACAAATCCGATTTAAAGAGAAATTTATTTCAAGATTTTTGCATGAAAATTGATATGATAGGAAAATCGTATGAAAATATTGATAGAAAAATTTTACCGATTTAGTGATTAGATAGAAAAAGAAATTATTGAAGAAATTGGGTAAAAACAAGGTATCGAGACCTTTATCTCATAAAACCGAGTCAAAAATAATTTTATAAATATTTATGAAATGTTATTAATGTGGTATTAAAATTTAGTTAGGAAATTTTAATGTTTGGGTAGTCAATTAAATGAAAAGGACTAAATTGTAATAGGTGTAAACGTTGCTAGAATGATTAAATAGCTTAAAAGTCTAATGAGAAAGGTTTTAAAAGGCAATTAGACCCAAAAGATATTTGGGCTGGACAGCAAGGGTATGAAATCAGCAGAAAAATTGATAAATTAAGGGTAAAATTGGAATATTGCAAAATTAACTAAATAAAACTAGGACTAAATAGGAAATATCTAGATTTCTCTTCATTTCTCTTCAATTCCAGCAGCTAAAAATGCCATAGGAGGGTTCTCTAGGCTGGTATTTCATAATTTTTGCACCAAGTGAGTTAATCCTTGCCTTTTCCTTGTAATTTTTATGTTTCTAAGACTTTTACAACTAGGTCCTACTATTAAATTTATTAGTTTTTGATTTCATGGATGAAATTGAAAGTCACCATGGTTGATTGCTACAAGTTTATGATGAAATAGAATGAAATTAAAGCTTTAATTTGTTTATGAGATGATTTTATTAGGTAATTTCAATAGAAATTGATTTTTAGGACCTAATTGTGAAAATGCTTGGAATTAAAGTCTATTGCTGAAATTCTGATTGCTAAAGGTTGTAAATTAGTTTAAGGTGATAGAATAAAATGTTAATTGAGAAAAATCAGCTCAATTGAGAGGCTAATTGAGTAGGGACAAAATTATCATTTATTAAAAGCTTAGGGGAAAAATGGTAATAAACAGCTTGCACAAAAACAGTTTGGACAGCAGCAGTAGACTAACTTTGAAAAATATGGCATTAAAGCTTATTGAGTCTAGTTTCTCATAGAAGAAATACTGTAAGCAATGGATTTGTAAATTTTGAGATATAATGAATTTTGTGAGACAAGGTCAGAATGAATTCGGGTTCCCCTGTTCTGACTTTGAAAAATCATAAAAAATTGAAGAAAAACAATTATGGGCTTAAATTTATACGTCTAGAATTATTAATGAGTCTATTTTTAAGAGAAACAAACGAGAACATTATTTGAATTCTTTATGAAGAGATAATTAATTTTTAGTGAAGAAGGGTCAGAACTGTCGACAGCAGAACAGGGGTGACTTTAAAGAATAAACTGTACTTATTGGATAAACCAAAAATTCTGAAAATTTTATGGAAAAAATATATATGAGTCTAGTTTCATGGAAAATTAACGGATCTTACTTTAGAGTTCCGTAGCACAAGTTATAAATAATTTAGTGACTATGACTTAAGTAGACAACTTTGAATGAACTATAAATAATAGTTGAATTATAAAGAATGTTGCATATGAACATGAAATGTATTAAATTGATAATTAAATTTATTTATTTAGATCCGAAAGATTCAAATACGAAGCTAGATCGAGGAAAGGAAAAAGTTCGGGATTAGTAGATTTTTATTGTTTACAAACAAGTATCAAGGTAAGTTCGTGTAACTTGAATTATATTCTTAAATGCTTGAGATTGTATGTTATTGATGTGAATATGATTTGAGTGTTCATTGTATGAAAATTAATGAAACATTGATATATTTGATAAAATGGAAGAAATCCCAGTTGAATGAAGGGAAAATTCGATGGATCTCTGAAAAGGAATTGACGGTAAAAAAGATCTAGCCCGACGGGTGATCCTATCCTGATATAGCCCTCCCGAAGAATATGTGTAAAATGGATTTAGCCCGGATGGGTAATCTGAATTAGGGTCTGAATTTAGCCTGGACTGGTAATTCAGATCCAAGCTCATTAGAGTAATTGTCGTTGCAGGGGATTTAGCCTGGACCGGTAATCCTGACAATACTCTATGAGTTTATATTGCAGGGGATTTAGCCTGGACTGGTAATCCCGCTGCAAGGTTGAGGTTCGCGAGAGTGTGCTCTCTGAAATGGAAATGTGCGCACATGAATATGAATTGACGGACCCGGAATTGTACACTAAAAGTGTACCTCTAAAAATCCATCAAAATTCTGATAAATTCAACGGGATAAGTATAAAAAAATAACAAGGAAATGGAAATTATGATATTGATGAGCTCATCAATCATGGTATATATTATTGGTACATGGAAATTATTGTACTAACTTGAATGTTGAGTTTGTGCATATTAGGGTAATAATGCATTGAATGGATATATGGATGTTTATTGTATTGTATTCAAAATATTAGGTAAGTATAATTCTTGTTACATGAGCTTACTAAGCACGAACTGCTTACCCCGTTTCCTTTTTCCCTGTTTTGTAGTGTTAAGAGCTCGGAGGTCGGATTTGGTCGGAGACACATCACACTGTCAACCTCAGGATTTCGGTATATATAAAGAAACTTTATTTTGGAAATCAATGGCATGTATAAGCTAACAAAGTAAATGTTAACGTGAAATGAATGTAAAGTTAGCCATTAGTATGGTTAACAAACCTGGTTTTAGATATGTGATGACGTTATCTTATAAATATGCATGAATTTATCTTGAAAATATGTTGAATTGATTTGGTTGATGTGGATTGGTCTCGATTTAATATTGCAGGGAAGGTTAGATATTTATAAAGGGGCTATATTGAATATAAAAAAATTAATTCGTAAACTCCGGTAATGCCTCGTACCCTATTCCGGCAATGAATACGGGTAGGGGTATTACATTTTAGACATTCAGCCAGGGTACAAGATAATTCGTCAAGAACTCTAATAGTGTTTTCCAACTAGAATTTAGCTCTTTCAGGATCATCTTCAGCGGTAGCTCTAAATTCTTTTGCACTATACTTACGTATTTTATCAACGAGAGGCTTACCAGTTCTAATAAGTTCTGTACCTTGAGGCATTTTGAGAGCCGGTTTGGAAACAGGAGGGGTGGAGGTTGTTGTACAGCTGGATTTGTTCTCAAAAATTCAGTAAACCATTCATTCATCATTTTGAAGAAGGCTTCTTTAGCCTTTCCACCTTGACCCTCAGATACGGGCCTTCTACTACTCGAGGCTGCTCTTTACACAGAAGCTTGGGCATTACTTTCAGCTTCTTCGGGATCAACTCGGTTGGATGACATTGCTATATGAAAAACATGTTTTAAAATGGTCAGGAGATATCACAATATCACAGGTTATATAATGGCATGTATAGCTAGACTCATACTTGCTACGTTAGTCTGAGAACCGACTAAATTGTAACTTTGATACCAATAAATGTAACACCCTTAACCCATATCTGTCGTCGGAACAGGTTTACAGAGCATTAGCAAAATTTATAGATCAAATACAGATGTTTTATATCATTTAACATTCATATCAGAAACTAATCATAATCAATCATATTGTCCCTTATATGAGCCACCGAGGCCCAAATTGCACATTAGAAGCAAGTCAGGACTAAACTGGGTATTTAGAAAATTTTTCGGAAAATATCAATTTTTTTCAAAGGTGCAGGGGACACACACACGTGTGCTGGACCGTGTGTCACGCACGATTGAGGCACATGCCCGTTTCTCTACTCGCATGGACAAAACTAGGCCATTTTTCAAGCCACATTTCTTTGATTTCAACCTAAAAACATCAATTTGCACACTCATAAGTCATAACAAGATCCTTCAATCCAAGCCAAAAATCAAGGTTTATACATAATATATTATCATATATGTTCAAGTATCTAAACTTACCAAAATAACCATAATAAATATATTTATACTTTGATAATTATAGTATCTCAAACCACTCATCAATATGTCTATGTAATTTCCATCATTTATCCATTTGAAACACACATCAACATGTTAAGGCTTTATATATTTATATACATATCGAAATGTACCAATCATAAGCCGTACCAATGGCTAATTTCAATCAAACTCATACATGCCATCATTGACCAAATTTAGTCTATACATGTTATTATAACCAAAATTTAGTTTGTTATATATACCAAAATAAGCTGAGGTATAGTGTGAGATATCTTCGCCAAGCTTCTAACTCAACAAGCTTCCAAATTACTATAAAACAGGAAAAAAATAAGACAGAGTAAGCTTTAAAGCTTAGTAAGTTCGTTTAACTTGGAATTTAACTTACCATTTAATTCACATTTAAGGCAAGCAAACTAAACATGATCAAATCACTTTGGCCAAATGCCTAAACACATATCCTCATCAAGCACGTTAGTCATGTAATTCATATAACAACTCATAATCACAAATGTACATAGTCATCAAGCAAGTTTCATACACGTGTATCTTTCATCTCATTTTTCAACATGTCAAGTAACATCATTTTCATGTATTTGAGGCATATACGGGTAATAATTCATTTCGTACTCATATTGTTTCATATCAAAATTTTGCCCGTTGAATCATTTAAAATATTGATGGATACATGGGTAGCACACACTAAGTGCACAAAACTGTAATCCGTCAATTCATATTCAAGAATACTCATGTGAGCATATAAACAGGTAGCTCTTATGAGCCATATAACTGGAAGCTCAGGTGAGCCATGTAATAAGAAGCTCTTGCAAGCGAAATATAGGGAAGCTCATGCAAGCCAATATCGAGTAGCTTCAGAGAGCCATTAATCGGGAAGCTCATGTGAGAGCCTTTTATCGGGAAGCTCATGTGAGAGCCTTTTATTGGGAAGCTTTGGAGATCCAATTATCAGAAAGCTCATATAAGCCGTAAACGGGAAGCTCAAGAGAGCCATTAATCGAGAAGCTCGTCAGAGCCATCTAACGGGATGCTCATGAGAGCTAAATAATAGGAAGCTCGTGAGAGCCTATTATCAAGACGCTCATAAGAGCTGTGGTGTATCTGCCACACATGCAGGATCACAACCAATCTAGAACCCTTCATGACAATTTCATTTGTATCCATCGAATTTCTTAGGTTCAAATGGGACTTTGTACTTTCCAGGTATTTTTCGGAGATATGATCAATGAGTACACATGAAAATTTATATAAATTTCATACAATAATATTCAATTTAAAACATATAAATAAACAATTTTGTTACACGAACTTACCTCGACAAGTGTTCGTAGGTTTGTAATCTACTAATCTGATACTTTTTCTTTTCCTCGTTCTAACTCCATATTTGGCCTATCTGGATCTATATGAATGAATTTAACTCAATTTAATACAATTCATACTCAATTCAATCCAATACACATCTTTCGTAAAATTACTATTTTGCCCTTATACTTTTAATTAATTACGATTTTGTCCCTAGGCTCAGAAAATAAAATTCATACAATTTAATCCTTATTTCAACCCTACCAAATTTCATATAAATCAATAGCAGACGATGAATTTCATAAAATTCAGAATTTTCCATGAATTCATCATCTTTTCAATTTAGTCTCTAAATTATGATTTCATCAAAATTCTTTAACAAAATACTTTTAAATACCCATAAACATCTCAAATTCATCATTTAATAACTAAAATCATATAAAGTCATCAATGGAAACGTGTAAGAATTGAACTCACATGAAGCTAGAATATGAAAGACTAGCTTAAACCCTTTCTCCTATGGCTATTTTGGCTGAATTTTTCATGAAAAAATGTCTAGAATCAATTAAATTCAATTTGTTTGTTTTTGTTTCAATTTATTTACCATTTTGCCATTAATTTGGTTTTATTTTATTATTTTACCATGCTATGCCGCCTCATCCATCTACTTTAGGCATATTTATGCCTTAAGTCCTCCCTTATTTATTAGTTAAGCTATTTAGTCACTTAATTATCATAATTAGCAAGTTTTGTACCTTTCTCAATTTAGTCCTTTTTAACAAATTAGACATGTAATCGGTAAAATTTCTTAACGAAATTTTCATACGACATTCCTATCATACCATAGACCATAAAATAATATTAAAATAAAATTTATTCCGACCTCAGATTTGGGGTCCCGAAACCACTATTTTGATTTCACTGAAAACGGGCTGTTACATTAGGAATTAAAAATATAAGTGATGTTGATGGTTATATAGTTTGATAAATCTTGTGGCATTGGTATAGGTTTATATTTATTCTATAAAGTTCATTGTTAAAATGGAATATGATGTTTAAAGTTTACACGAACTTACTAAACATTATGTGCTTACGTAGTTTTCTTTCCTATGTTTTATAGATAATCGAAAGCTAGATCAAGTTGGAAGCTTGTCGGAGATTTATCACACTATCCAGCGATTATATTAGTAGTTTTTGATGTTTTGGCCAAGGTTATAATGGCATGTATAGGTGGACTTGTCTTTGGATGTTAATTAATAAGTTTGGCATGTATATGTTGTCTTGGATTAATATACCTTTGGTACTTTTGGTGCCTTGTTGGTATGTGTTAATATGGCTAAGTTTTCATGCATGTTTTAATGGCTAATATGGTATGTGGTGGAATAGTTTCAAAATGATCAAGATAGGTTATGTTTTGGAAAGGTATTGGGCTTGATGTGCATGATAGAAATGTGGTATGTATACATGTTTAGGTAAAATATGAATGAATGTATTGAGATTCCTTGTATAGCATATTGGTTGAATGGGATTAGCCTTTTGAATTGGTCATTTCATGTATGTTTTGGTATGTTTTTGATGCCTTGGTCATGGGTGCATATTGCTTGTAGGTAAATGCTTGTAATGGTGATGGAAATGGCTTGAACCTGGCCAATTTCATGTCTACGCGGCCTGAAAACGGGGGTCTGACTCAGCGATGTGTGAAAGACGGCCATGCAACATGGCCGTGTGTCCCTTGTAAGTTTTAAGGTTTTCAACTCAGGCTATTACATGGCCTAGCATACCTGCATGTGAGGCCATTTCAAAAGTTACACGGCCTGGCACACAGGCGTGTGGCTTGGCCGTGTGATCCAACTTTGAAAGTTACATGGGCATGGACATGGGCTTGGATATGGCCGTGTGTCCCTATTTTGATTGTTACACAGCCTAAGACACGGGTGTGTGTCTCAGTCGTGTGAGTCACACAACCGTGTGACCCCTGCAGTTTAATTTTTCTAACTTATTCTTAAATGTTCCAAATGTTTCTGATATAGTCTCAATTTGTTTCTAAAGTGTTTTTAAGGCCTTGAAGGCTCGAATAAGGGATGATAGGCATGTATTTGAATGATTTACACTATGTTTATGTTGATGTATGTGATGTATGTTTTTATGTTACGTTAATATGGTAATGCACTGTAACCCTATTTCGACGAAGGGTACTGGTTAAGAATGTTACACTCGAACCTTCAAAATCGTTATAAACAAATCACGTGAACTCAATAGGTTAGAGGGACTATAGGGAATAGAGATTTCCTACATAGACCAATGAAGCAACCATAACCACTACGGACGGAGTATCAACCCATCGAATTGCCTCTTCTAGATCACTAAATCATCACTAGCCGAATGAGGGAGAGGAATGCTTAAAATGTGTTCTGCCTCAACAGTCGAAAATAACTCACGAACCAAGGTATGATTCCACTAAGCCAAATCTTGTAACATCAGATCACTCACCCAAGGAACATTAGTATTAACATATTAGTGTACGATACGATAGGGAACAATGCTTGGGAGCCAATCATCGTTCCAGATAGAGATGGAGTGACCATAGCCCACTTGCCAATCGATGCCCTTTTCTAACCCATAAACACCAAATACTGCGCCAAGTACAAGAAGGGAGAGACCCTAACCTGTTCTCAAAAATCAACTGTAGGAAAGTAACGCGCTTTTAAAAATCCAACTTATACGACAATTCAAAATTGTTAATAAGCGCCAACCCTACTTAGCTAGGAGTGCAATATTAAACTGAGCCAAATTAGGAAAGCCCATACCCCCATCACACTTAGATGCGCTCAACGTAGACCAAGAACACCAATGAATTCCCCGTCGACTCCCTAATATCTGCCAGCAGAACCTACTTATAATACCTTCAAGTGCCCTACAAAGGGAGGAAGGAAATAAAAAACATTGCATTGCAAACGTTGGGTTTGCTTACAAAACAAAACATACAAAAACACCCCTACCACCCTGAGATAAGTAACGTAGGTTCCAACTATTAACACACTGATGAAAGCCTGTAAAGTCTTCTACTTCTTGCAACCATTGGGGGAAGTCCCAAATATTTATCCATCTGATAAACAGTGCATACACACAAAATCAACCTGATGCTAGAACCAATAGAATGTTCCACATTTGTCCTGAAAGAAATAGTTGATTTATCAAAAAATCACCACCTGTCTAGTGCATTACCCATATTCCTGCAAAATAGAGTGGACTGTGGCAGCACTCTCAGTAAATGCTAGACCAAAAATCATACAATCATCTGCAAAAAGAAGACATGTCAAATGAGGACCTGTACGGACAACACGCACAACCCTAAAAGAACCCTCCCGTAAGGCCAATCGGAACAAACTAGAAAGCCCCTCTACACATAACAGAAAGAGGAAATGACTCAGGGGATCCCCTTGATGCAGACCCTGTGTCGGCTGAAAAGATTCTCCCCAATGGCCATTGAGAACCATCGAATAAGAAACCATATGGATACAAGCCATGATAAAGGAAACCCAATCCTAACTGAATCTCATACGTAACATGATACCCTCTAAAAAATCCCACTCGACCCAATCGTAGGCCTTGCTCATATCAATCTTGAGCTCAAAAGAACTGACTACCCCATGTAACTTGTATTTAAACAATGTAACACCTCATAAGCAATTAGAAAGTTCTTAGTGATAAAACAGCCAAGAACAAACACACTCTATGCCTCGTCAATACAAACAGACAAAACCCTTTTAAACCTGTTCCCCGGAGCTATACAAATAATGTTGTAAAGAACAGAATAGAGACTAATCGGGCAGAACTGTGAAATTTACGTGGGGTTATGCACCTTGGGAAGAATAATGATGTTTTTGGCATTAATATCAAAAAAGGGAGCTCCTTTCAAAGCACCTGCAAACAATAATCTGTGACATCAGCGTCAATGATATGCCAATACATCTGAAAAAACAAAGGTAGGAATCCATCCATGCCTAGGGCTTTCAAAGGAGACATCCCATCAATGGCAGACCTAATCTCTAGAGAGGTATCGAAGAGCAAAACCCCATTCTTCGAATAAGTAATACACACATCAATGCCATCCAACAAATTATCAAAATTCACCATCCTAGATGAAGTAAAAATGCCCTAAAAATATCTAGTGGCAACCCCAAACATAGCATCCATGTCTGTACAAGTATGACAATCATCATCCACCAAAGAAGTTACCGAATTCATATGCTTTTGAAAAGTAGCAAATTTGTGGTAAAATAATGTTTTTCGATCACCATAGTACAGCCAATTCACGTATGCCCGTTGGCCCTAGAACAATTCATCTCTATCACCCTCCATATTGAGAGTTAATTTGACCTTGATTATCTTGGCCAAGATGTTATTAGAGGGATCGACCTAATACAATCGTTCCAACCGAGGTGTAGCCATTTAAACAAACAGATGCCTATGTCTATGAAGTGTTCAACCCCAAATAGACAAAGTAACCCCAATGAACCCATTCGAATAGGAACCAATCCTGTACTTAAAGTCTACACCTTTCGAATCTCCTCTTCACAAGAAGGCTCAAAAACCCAATGAGACTCAAAATGAAACAATGTATCCAGCCGTCTAGAAACAACCCCTAAAAGCAAATATACAACAATAATGACCAAATGACAGTGATTAAAAACAGAGTGGGGAGCAAGAAAACGATCCCTCTACGGAAGAGTAACAACACAACGATCCAATCCTTCCCAAATGTTAGTGTCCAAAAATTGACCCTGTCCCAAAGTAAACCAACGCCCCTCAAAACCCAGTTCATGAAGCTCACAACTACCTAAAATTGAATGAAAAGCCTTCATCACCCCCTCTGTAACACCTCTAACCTGTAACCGTCGCTGGAATAGGTTAACAGGCATTACCGGACTTGTAACTCAATTTAGAACAAACATTTATCAATTATCATCTCATTTGAGTAACTATCATTCAATCGCATTCAATTTATACATAAAACTAGAATACGAAGCTTAAAACATGCATTTAGGACTAAATCGGTAACATATTAAAATTTTTGGAAACTTAGAAAAATTTCAACATTTCAAGTATCACACGCCTATGTGGACAGGCCATGTGCCTTACACGGCTGATAGACACACCCGTGTCTTAGACCGTGTGGAACCAAGGCATAAATATTGAGTTGTGTCACACGACCGAGGACACACCCGTGTGCCATGGCCGTGGGAAAACTAGAGAGGTTACTGACTTGGGTCACACGGCTGGCCACACGCCCATGTGCCAGCCTGTATGTTACACACAGCCAGTAGACACGCTCATGTGTATAGGTCATGCCAAACCTGTAGGGTATACTGACTTATGCAACATGGTCAAGTCACACGCCCGTGTGCTAAGCCGTGTGCCATTTAGGGGGTATACTGACTTGTACTACATGGTCGGTCACACCCCCATGTTTGAAGCCGTATGGAGTATACTGACTTCAATTTTATTTTCACACCAAGGGGCACACGACCGTGCAATATGACCGTGTGTCACACTCGGCTGAGACACACGCCTGTGTCTCTGCCAATGTGGACAAAAATAGGTTAATTGTAAAGCCATTTGCCACCCTATATACACAAGCATTCTTAAGTATAATTGACCACATTTTACAGCTCAATGGGCAACCAAAATAACCATTTCAATACCCATTATAAGCCATATCAAAACTTACCAATTACATATTCAAATACCTATTTAACAATATGCATAATCCATTCATTTAACATCTACATATCAAAACTTCACTTGCATAATTTCATTCTATCATTCCTTGCCAAAATCCACCATAATAGAACACTTCAATTCAACCAAAACATAACATCAAAATAAGCCAAATCACATGGCTTACTTATACACAAAAATTTACCAAAGTCATGATATCAAGTAACATAATTAACATCTTTCAAACTAGCCTATACATGCCATATTTACATATATCCATAAGATCAAAGTACCAATCAGAAATTGGATAGCGTGATGTGTAACTCTGACTTGTCTGAAATGAGCGAGCAACGAGCCTCTATAAAACATAGAAAAGAAAACCAAATAAGCTTTATAGCTTAGTAAGCCCGTATAATACAGAATTAAACTTACCATTTGCACATAATCAAAGCAACATTAAAAATGCCAACAATTTGATTAAGTAATACCTAATCACAAGTATACATCACATGTTAGTCATTCTACAATTCCATGAAACCATCCATTAATACTATACCTTGTATCATTCTAAATTCACTTATCATACATATAACATTAATAACACTTATAACCCGTAGCTTATTCATATAAACAGTATTTAGGCTCGTTGAATCTATTAGAACTTCAAAGGATACTCAAGTGAACAATGTCAGTAATCCGCCAATTCATTATCATATATGCTCTTTCAAGCCATGATCGGAAAGCTCCTCTTAAGCTGATGAATAGTAAGCTCTAATGAGCTAAAATGGTAAGCTCTATTGAGCTGAACAGTAAGCTCATACGAGTCGAAACATCATATATGCTCTTTCAAGCCATGATCGGAAAGCTCCTCTTGAGCTGATGAATAGTAAGCTCTAATGAGCTGAAAACAGTAACCTCTTACTAGCTGATATATTGGTAAGCTCATACAAGCTGTGGTGAGTCTGCAACAAATGCAGGAGCTCACCAAAACGGTAATCCCAGTAATAGGCCACTCGTATCCAATGAATTTATACGGTTCAAACAGGGCTCAATAACAAATACATTATATCAATAAGGCATTTATACTTCAAATATTTTCATTATACACATTCATTTCAATAATTAAAAGTATAGAAAAGTTTGATTCTAATTATACGAGCTTACCTCGTATCTTCTGATAAAACTATCGGCTATTCGTCCACTTTTCGTTTTCCCCGATCTAATTTTGGTATTTGCTTATATTGATTTATATAATATCAAATTAACTCATTCAAACTTTCATTCAATTCAATTTAGCCTAAAACATTCATTTTGGCTAATTTACAATTTTACCCCTAGACTTTTAACTACTTTACAATTTAGTCCTTAACACATAAAAATATAAAATTACATAATTAGGCCATAACCCCTGATAGCCGAATTTACTATATACCACTAGAAGCCCATATCTTTCATTATTTCACACTTTTAACCACAAAATTTTACATTTTCTCAATTTAATCCTTATTTGACATTTTTGTCAAAAATCACTTTACAAAACTAGCTTAACTATGATCAAGCTTCCATAATCTATCATTAAACATCAAAGAACTCAAGTATTCAAAAATGGCACTTTTCAAAATCATGAACAAATTCAAAAATTAAAGCACGGGCTAGCTAAAATACGAAGCAACGATCTCAAAAACATAAAAATCATCAAAAATCGAGTAAAAATGAACTTACATGCTAGGGATTACTCAACCGAATGCTTTAAACCCTTTAATACCGTTTTCTTATCCTTAAAATCAGTGGTGAAGAAGATGGACAATAGAAAATAGGTTTTGTTTTATTTAATTAAACATTTAATACTAAATTACCTTAATAACCTTATTATAAACCATCAAATATCATCTAATCCATGGACATAAATGTCCACTAACCTTAATCATGGTCAAATTTCAACATAAGGACTTCTACTTTAATGATTCATAACTATTTAATGCATTTAAACAATAGAATTTAACTTTTACGCATTATGTGATTTAGTCCTTTTTACCGAATTAAGCATTTAAACAGTAAAATTTCTTTACAAAACTTTCACATAATAATTCTATCATGCTGTGAACCATATTAAAACAATAAAATAAATATTTTGACTTCCGAAACCACTGTTTCAATTTGACATAAATACGGGCTATTACACCCTCGCTTCTCAAAGGCATAAGCAATCTCGTTGAAATCACCAGCCACCATCCATGGCAAACCAGAATGTCTCCCTAAATCCTGAAGTAAACGCTAGGAGTCAACTCTATCCTGTTCTACAAGAAACCTATAAAACCCCGTGAATCTTCAACTCGACCCAATAATATCATAATTCTGTAACTAAACTTGACAGCCAAGTTTCCAACCTAAAAAAGATCCACCCCTACTACCAAAAGCTGAAATATCAATACCACAGAGAAAACTAAACTGGCAACGCACCCGATCCATCTGCTGAGTATCAAGTTTCATCTCCATAAGAAAGAGCACCTGGGGATTTCATTTATGCAGCACTCGATGAAAGTTCTGTGGATTCCCCAAATCATAGACATTCCAACTGATCATATTCATAATGATTGGCTTCCTTGTGTAGCAGAGCCAGCCGCATCAGAAGTCGAAAGATTATGTGTCGAATCCAAACCTGTAGAAACAATAGAGACAGTAGAAGAGAACCAAGCCTATTTCTTCCTGCCTAAACCAATCATAGTTGAGGAATTTCATTGTGTGAATTTAGTCATGACGATACATCGATCATCTACACTCGTAGACCCAACTAAAATTCCCTTAGGCTGGGACTTGTCTAAGGTAAGACCCAAGTTATTGCTAACTTCTTGCACAAAGGTCGAAGTAGAAACATGTGAAAGATGCGGACCATGCATACTAGAACCCTCGCCCAAACTTAATCCCCGTTCCTCTAGTGTAAGACGCAGCTAAACACTAGGTTGAGGTTGTCGATGACGTGGTTGTGCACATAAAGAAATATCCCAACCCAAATGAACATATTTAATGCCAATAGTCAGTCGAACAGGGCAAAAGCTTTCACTGTGTCCCAATTTCCCACATAGGAAACAAAAAATTGGCAACTGTTCATACTGAAATTGTCCATAGACCCTCTGTTGAGAAGACAAAACCAGACATTTCTTTTGCCTCAGAGAAAGTTGAACATCCATCTTCACACGAACCCGCAAAGAATGATGAGATCCAGAAGTAAAATTGGTAGAATCAAATGCTAAAAATGTCGAATGGAAACTCCCAAATTGCCTGGTCAGATCTTCAGAATAGTAGCCAATAAGGATATGATGAACCTGCATCCAAAAATAAATGAAACACAAGGGCATTTGAAGAGGGTCCTCCCCTGGAAATAGATGATGAAACACAAGCAAATGATTATTGAAAGTCTAGGGACTACCTTGGAGAACCCGAGCAATATCCACTTCCGCATAAAAACGAAATAAAATCATTTTTCACCCAAATTGAAAATTGTAATACCCCCAAGTGGGTGCCATATGTTTCACATTTTCGTTCGCATTGCTTTGAGATGGATTACACTGGCCGTGAGGAAACAACCAACGAGACAAAACTCAAACCCAGACCCTCCATCAGAACCCTCAAAGACCACTGGCCACGTTTCATCTTCATCATCATGAATGGACAAGCCTACAGTATCATCTAAGTCCCTTTTATCTATCACTCATTAAGTTCTAAATGACCTAATGGAAGGTCCAACTAAATCCAAAATGAGGTAGAGATCTAACAAATATATCATTTGAAACGAAAACATATGATCTTACCTATGATACCTTCAATGACTTAAAACTAGAGTTCTTAGAGTCCTATGTATTTCAAATATCATATAGTCATATTTATATAGTTCTCATTCAACATGATTATAACTTCTTTTTTACATTTTAAGTATTTTGATGGAATGTAAATGATATTTTCAATATTATTATTTTTATATCTTAATTAAAACATAAGCAATATTTAGAAATTATTTTTGCACATTCTTTTGCGTCATTTATTATACTCATTTTTTCATAACGTATATTTCTATTCACTTATAGTATTATTCACTAGTGAAGAGTCATTTGTCATAGATACAATAATATAGTGACAATTTTTTAACTATAGTTAAAAACATTCTTTGCGCCAATTAATTATTGCATTTTTTTCCACAAATTTAGTTTTGAAGTTGAAAATGTTGGTCACAATAAAAAGAATTATTATGACAATTTAATTTTGATACAATTACTTAAAATTTTAGTGTAAAAATTTTGATCACAAAAAAGTTACTTGTGACTATTTAATTTTGTCACAATTACTTACAATAATGTCAAAAGTTTTATCACAAAAAAAATAAAATAATTGTGATCATTTAAATTTATCACAATTTTTTGTCATTTTAGTGTCAAATTTTGTCACCTAAAAATTAAATAATTGTGACTATTTAATTTTTTTCACGGTTCCTTATCATTTTAGTGTCGGAAACTTGGTCACTAGGAAATGAAATACTTGTAACAATTTAATTTTGTCTCAATTACTTACCATTTTAGAAAAAAAAATTGGGTCACCAAAAAAATAGAATAATTGTGACAGCTTCTAACCAGTTGTCACAAATACAATAGTGACAAAAGCATTTGTGACGAAAAACAATGACTTCAAATTTAATCACTATAAATTATGGTGATTAAATTTTATAATTTTAGTGACTTTTTTTTCTACTAAAAATGATTTTTCTTATAGTGTTCCTTAACACAATCATACATATGTTCCACTTATAGCCAATTGTCCATTTGTTCCATATATGAGTCCAGCATTACATTTTATTTCCTTTAAGTTTTACAATTTAGTCTCTGAGCTTTAATTAACTACCTTTTCAACTAAATTACTTAATTGATCTTTATTATATTTTCATATTACATCCATAAATATTCCTATTTTATATTTACGGACTTAGTTTGTGGAAATGCAATTTCAAAGTCATATTTTCTGACACCATTGAAAATTGAGTTGAAAATTGAGTTGTTACAGAATGAATGAAAATGACAGTTTAGAGAAATAGATCGCATGTATCACTATTTATAGTGAATACATTTTCTCACTAGATGCAAGAGATGACTTAGATATTAAATTTATTAATTCGAATTATTATTTAATTGATTGTAATTAAATAGTTGAGTTTGAAATGGAAATTAAATTAATTAGTCATCACAATCTTAGTGGACAAGTTAATTGAATTCATTCACTCATAGATTCTAATACAGTAAAGTCACCATGACTTTAATGGAATTAGAATTGTGTTGAGAAAATAATTTAATTAGAAATTAATTATATTTATTTAAATTAATTAAATAAATAATATTTTTAGGAATAGAAAACTAGTTATTAGGTTGGTAAAATTATATGAGTTTGCTTAAAAACAGATAACACATGCAATTAATACCCAATATGAGATACAGGCCTAGAGGCCCATCTAAGTAGCAAGGAGCAACAACTCTAGTTCCCATAAAAGGTTATTGTTACCCCATGTATTCCCATTAAGGAATATATATTATTTTTATATCAAAATAATATTACTTATTTACCTATTGTTCAAGTAAGAATCTTATATTTTTCTATCTATATAGAGATCATTGGTTAGGTCAAACACACCCCATTTAAGTGTCGATTGTGATTTATTTCTCAAAAATAAATATTATATTTTGAGAGAGTTGTCTTTTCAGTTTCTAGTCTTTGAGATAATTTAATATTCTCACTGAATATTAATGAAGTTTTCATTTTGTGCAATAGGTTCGTGAAATTAGAGCCCACACTCTAAGCAGACTGAAGTTCAAGAATAACAGAGAAGACTGTTTTGGTCGAAAGTCGAGAAACGTTTAAGACCGCATAACTCAAAACTCATGTACTAATTTGGTTAGATTTTATTGCTATAAATAACACAACAGCTCAGTTTTATAAAATTTTTATTTTTCCCATTCTACAACAAAATTAATTTTTAAATCGAATTTTTCCAACAATTGATATCAAAGTCAAGTTGTGCTATGTTTATAGCATAAATCAAACATCAAAATTAGCTTTCTTTCTCTTCGTTTGATTAAAATTGATAAGAAGTGACATTCTTAATTATATGCATGTTTCAGAAATTATGTATAATGATGAATGTATGTATATTATTTTATATTTTGTTATAAAGTAATTTGCCAAAAGTTGTGGTTCCTAGCATTAGATAAGCTGTAATTTAGGTTTTATAATTTTTAGGTTTGTAATTAGATTATTGACTATCATCTTCAAGTAAGGTTTTAATTTTGTTTTTTGTAAAATTAGAAAAATTAATGTGAGCCAAAAATAGTGTAGGATCTTTGCAATCCTATATTTTTTTATGAAACCTAGAAAAACAAGAAGACTCATAACCCAAAATCGATAAAAAGATGAATAGAAAATGAATGGTGAATCGCCTTAGCTAGGAACTAAAGTGGGAGGCTTGGGCATCAAGCCCCAGCAAGACACGTGGCCTATACGGCATCGAGGCATCTCCCCTAGAAAGAATCACAAGGCACGTGGGAGCCAGAGCCTCAAACCCCAAATGTGTGCACCAATCTCAATAGGGGTAGGGCATCAGCCAAGCCAAACAACTAGTCAAGCAAGCACCAAGGCTAGGAAGTTACGCGACACACGTGAACCTCATGCCTTACGGCATACGAGAGTTGCATCACCAACACAACACATGTGCACCCAAGCGCTTGATAACTGGTACAAATGGGAGATGCCATTGAAGCACTTTCCTGACCATATTTTTTGATTTACTTAAGAAATTAGTTATTAATTTTTTTTATAAAATCATATAAAATAGGTAAATTCAATTGTAGAAATTTAAAATAATATTGAAACCATTTAGAATCCATTTACAGGTCTTCGGAGGTGTCCAAGACCACATACGAGCCTCAGAAGGCTCAAAAACACCAAAATAGTGTAAGGACCCTACCTTGACACTATGGGATAGGTAAAAAAGGGAGATGTAATGAAACTTCTCCCTCTTATTATAGGCTTTGGCAGCATACCTTACTTGTTACAATATCATGAGGGCCAAGTATTGAAACCACGACCCCTAGAGTTATAAATTTACTTAACATTCACTTGATTCGGTACTTAGAGGCTTAGTACCAAAACTTGAAATTAGGGGACTCAAATATAAAGTTTAAAACACCATAAACCACTACCAAGCACAACTAACTCACATTCTCTCATGCATAGCAAAACGAACACTTCAAAAAAAAAAGAAACTATTGAAAAATAAATGCAATATGATCATCAAACCAACCCCAATTCTTACCTTCAATAGACAAATACCAAATATAAATTTAGTGACAATTTCATGCAATGGCATCACTAGCAAACCATTTACCAAAAATCATTGAATTCAAAAGAATAACATTTTTGCATTCAAGACTATGAAAGTAATATGAAACTTAAGTATATGCATACATGACCATTGATTCCTAAGTACATTCCATTAGGACTCAAAAAAACATATTATAAATCTTAGTAATCAATGCAGGGGTGATGTGTTTTGATAGAGCAAGTTGACTTCACAAACTCAAGTAGCAATCAACGTGCAAAAACAACTATGCGTTAAGCATAAATCTTAGTAAGAAAATCAAGGAAAGTGTTCACTCACCTTTCTCCACTATGTAAAGAAGCATGGATAAATAAAAATAGAAATTACAACAACAACATTAGCAGATAAGGCACGACAATTCATTTATCAATAGTACAACCATATTGTGAAGTTTATTAATCCATAATTCACACCATCATACCAATTTAGAATTTTTTTTTTCATGAATAACCTCAGTAAAATAAGACTTGGACATTTGGGGCTCTCTCCTAAACTCCCTACATATTGAACTACAAGTGCATTCCAACCTTAACACCATACATATATCATAATAAGGGCCCATGGAATGCACCTACGTGTTGTGCCAAATGAACCATATCATATCGTCATTCCTTATCAAATCATTATTCCAAGGTGTGTCGATCGTATCTAATTATTCTACTAATTTTACAATGTCCATGCTCTTAGCAATAGTAAATTCTTACGGTATAATCTTCCATCACATTCACACATTTATTAAACATATGTGTACCATATAGTTTATTTAGCTAATCTTAAACACATTAATGTGAATCTTTAGATTCTAGTCACACAAATCATATTATAAATTATGTTGTCACATATCCATATATCATAAGAAACTTTGTCATCCCAATACAATCATATTTTCATTCTAGTGCATTACCTCTCTCGTTTAAAACTTGCACATAGTTTGACAAAGTCTTAAGTATTTCTTCTCCTCTATTTCTACCAGATAACTATTATGAAATCGAACCATATTAATAACCAATTTTTCCCATGTCATTTGTAGTTTTCATTTTTAAACATAGTATGAAAAAGGAAAAGTGAACATATCCAGGAGATTCTTACACTTCAAAACATTGTAATCTAATATGAAGGAATAGTAAAACCTCATTCAAATTAATGTAAACATTATAATATTTGAAAGCTCTTTTGATGATAAAAATACATCAAATTAACACCATGAGAGTTCCCTTATTTAAGACGAAAACACATAGGATAATAAAAAAGAAAACTCAATAAAAAGACAAAACTCCCCAAATTCCCCAAGCTTTGCAGATTTTTACATATCAGATTGAAGAGGAAATGTTGCATTATATTCCTTAGAAGCAATATGCCAATGCCTTCCCCCACCAAAATGGAGCTGATATTTTGGCTGCTTGTTTGGTGAAAATAACCCAAAGTGTCTCTCTAGCTCTGGACCCGATTTTTGGTTTTCATCAAACAAAGCAAACAAATATGTCTCTATAGCTTTTCCTGGCCTCTTTGGGGTACATTTTTGGACATGTTTAATCAAGTTCGATAGATAAGTGGCTACGTTATCAACTGACGTCCCGAACCCACCAGCTGAAGGCCATCCGCTTTCTGATACCACAACTTCAAGTCCACATTGTCCGGCTTTCTCAAGAGCCGAGTATAACGAATCCAACATTGCATCAAATAGGTTTTGGTATCCACATCCTTGATCCCATACAATAGGCGAAGGGGATGTGAAAAGAGCATACGGAAGTGAGATGTCCCTTGGATTGCCTGAATAGCTAAAGTAAGTATAAATGTTAGCAAGCAATGCTGTTCTAGCCCGTGCTAAGTGGCCTATAATAGGGTCTAGATACGACCTAACGTCCCCACGAAACGCACCAGCCGACGGAGGGTATGAGACACCAATCAAAGTCATATCGATGGCGATTGAGACCTTGATTTGACTCTCCAAACCAGCTGATCGAACTGCATTGAATACATTCACTAAGGCAGGCAACACAAATTGAGCTAATGAAGATGATGGAGGGACTTCATTCCCAACAGCAATGTATCGAAACCGGACTCTTGGCCAATAGGCTACAACATTTGATCGAACCCATGATTTTGCTTTGGAAGGGTTAGCAAGGTTTTGAAGTTGATCATTCGGAACACCTAAAATTACTTCAATGTTTGAGCCTCTAAGAGCTTGTAATGCTTGTTGATTTGGATCGTAGAGTCTCATTCGCTTGATGTTGTTTGATTTGTAAAGATTGATGACTTCCCTTGCATTTGGGAGATTGTTGCCAAGCATCCCATAGCAAACACCAATTTGTGCAACTGCATTCATTTACAACTCTTCTTATTAGTTAAAAGCTTGATAACAATTTTACAGAACAACAAATATATAGGTTTAATTTTAAATTGATCCCTCTATTTTATGAAAATCGAGAAACTAGTCCCTTAACTTTAATTTGTCCAAATTTGCTCTTCTTACTTTACAAAAAGTGAAAAGTTAGGGTGTGTTTGATAAACTATTGAAATTTTTTATTTTCAATAAAATGAATTGAAAATAAAAATTTTCAACATTTAATATTTTAAATGTGTTTGCTAATAGTTTTAATTTATTTTTTACTTAATATAAAGTTTTAAACAAAATAGTGTTGAATAAGATAAGTAGGTAGGTAGCTACTTATCACTTAATAAAGAAAATATTAAGTTTATTTTATTCTATTAAAAATTAAAATAAATTATCCTTTTAAAAAAGTGAGATATTCAAATTATTATATTTAAATTTAAAAAATTCAAAATAATATAAAATATTATATTAATAAGATTAAAATTAATAAATAAATTATTTTTAAAAAAATAAGTATTTACTTTTAATAAACAATATAATTATATTCCGTACTTATAATTTACTAATTTACTAAACAATTTTCTAATATAAATTAAGCACTTATAAAATTTAGTAGTAAAAATTCAATACTTAATTTTTCAACACCTAAATTTTCAGATTATCAAACAACACCTTAAGCCAATTATTGGCAAAAATGTAATCTTGAACTATTGATTTTTATTAATTTATTGTATATAAATTGCTGAACTATTGATTTCAAGATCAGTGATTTAATGGCAAATTTTAATAGTGTTATTAAATTGGACTAACTTTTTAATTGTCATAGAGTATGAGAACCAAACTCTAAAAGAATAAAGTATAGGGACAACTTTTTAGTTTTTGGAAAGTAGAGAGAGCAAACTCATAATTAATCCTAAATAAGCATTTACTTTCTTTTTAGCATCCTCTTCAACTTATTACTTATCCTTACTAAAATTCAAACCTTCGAAACCAAACCCTAATGGCAATATTAGGATCAACATAAAATACGCTCTTACACGTACCATACCGCTGCTCAGGTGTTTAGTAACATATAATAGAATAAAGCATGAAATTACTATGCTAGTAGAGCTCCTTCATTTGGTATTAAACCGTTATTTACATCAGACTCTTTGAATACATATATATACCGGTAAAAGTCCTATGAAGTTTTATACTAAGAGTTAAATTGCATTTTGTCCCTTCTATTCAGAAAAAGGACAAATTAATCAATATGCATTGACCCAAAGAGATCATTTTTTTTAAATTTTCATTCATTTTAACTATTAAAAATCGGTCATTGTATGTCAACATGAGGTACACATGACACACCATGTGTCATTGTCTAGTTATTTTGTCAGCCAAACCAATTTTAACAGTAAAAATAGATGAAATTTTAAACAAAAATGAACAATTTACTCGTTAATCTAACGAACAAAGAATAATTTATTTTTTTAATAGATGAGACAAAATACAATATCAATCTTAGTATATGAGTCTCCACCATAGTTTTACTCCCAACATATATATATATAAAGAAAGAAATTAACCAGTAGGATCCAGGTTTGCAGTGAGGAGCCCTAGAAGGAGCATAGCAGCCATGGATGAAGAAAAGATAGCCATCGTTTGGATAATTGGATTGTTTCCGATTTCCACATTACAAGTGAGCTACGTCTTTATATAGATACACCCACACATATATGCATTTCATTGCTTTGATATTTTATTTTTGCCTATTTTTTACTTGTATGAAATAAATAATTAAATGATTTCATGGCGGTTTTCCTTGGCGAATTTAATCCCTGCATTATCTTCCAATGATGTCCTTTTCATTTGTTTAAGGTTTTTTAATAAATTTTATTTACCGCATCAATTATTTTAAATATATAATTTTATATATTGTCAGTAAATGTTTTATTATAAATTTTTAAAAATAAATCTAACTGATTTTATTGTTAATCCCATATCATCATCTAATTAATGACAAAATATATAATATTTAATGAACTTGACTTAGCCTGACGTTGATACTTGTCCTTTGTTCATTCATTCCTTTTCTTTCTTTTTTGGTTCAGACAACAAAGTCTTCAAGTCTATCCATCCATGCATAAGAAATGTATCTACATCCCATATTTATATTTTTATACGTATATATATATATATTCATGTTGTTTAAATTTAAGAACACATTTTCGATCTTTGGAAACCGTAAAAAATGAGTCGCAATTATCTCTTTTTTTCTTTTTTGTCAATCGTTATTGTATACTATTTACTTCCGTTGAGCAAACTTATGAAATAAATATATGAGAAACGTGTAAACATTTTGGTTTTTTTTTTCCCTCAAATAATTTGTAATAAAATTCAACAACTGGCTTGTGAGATAACCAAGTCCAGAAGTCTTGTCTGAATGACTTTTTCTTTTTTTAAAAAAAGCCATTAATTATTTAGGGCTGCTTGTACCAAAAAAAAAAAAAAGAAAACTAAGGGCTGCATTTTCTTTTGCTTGACTAGTCAGTTAGGTAATGAAAAGGAAATGTCAGCATGCGGCATGTGTTGGACCACCATTACTCTCTTAATTACAACATTTTGATTAACCAAAACTGCTGCGAAAATCAACCTATGAAACACTGAAATTTAGTAACAAGGCCTTTTAGCAGCCATCTCTCTCTCTCTCTCTCTATATATATATATATGCTAAATTATTAATAGATTCCTTGAACTAGTTTACTTTTGTTATTAAGCTCCTATACCTTCATTATACCCTAAAAAGCC
The DNA here is from genome assembly GCF_007990345.1 of Gossypium hirsutum. NCBI lineage: Eukaryota > Viridiplantae > Streptophyta > Magnoliopsida > Malvales > Malvaceae > Gossypium > Gossypium hirsutum. Next base: position 57,181,869 of record NC_053432.1, on the reverse strand, counting down.
CTTGTTATACTTTGATTTATGTTTAAATTAACCCTTACTTAAAATGAAACATTGATTTATATTAAGCATTTCATTTAGGTGCAAATTAAAGGTTAAAAGCTTATTTGAATACAAATTAAAAGATTATGGGCTTATTAGGCTTTGGATATCAATTAAAGTAATAGAGCTTATTTGGGGTAATAAAAGTATACGTATATATCTAAATACAGTGACAAAGTTAAAAGATTTAGTATATTAACCATTAGTATATGAGATTTAATTTTTATATTTTAGTATTAATATTCAGAATTTATAATTACTCCACTTCGTAATTAACATCATCTTTAGAATTTCTAAACCTACCTCCTTACCTTGAAAAGTGCAAGCCAACCATTACGTGGCTTACCTTGCAATCCCAAGTTTTCAACTTCATACCAGCCAAGTCTTATCTTAATTATGATTGCTTTTTATTAAATTATTTGAAGTTAAAATAAATTTTAATCAAAATAATTCGCCATCATGCGCCAGTTATTGGAAATGGCTGCTTCAAATGGAAATCTCACCTACTGTTAGATCCATTCCCACTTATAAATCTATATTAATTAACTACAATTTCTTTAACCAAAGAAATATCATCCAAATCAACCAATGAAAAGATGGAATTTAGCAAATGCTCAAGGCATGTTTTAGTGTTTGGTGTATACTATTTTTCTTACTTTCATCCTTTAAAGTTTATTTGGTTGATTTCAATCTCTAACATTAGTAGATGTTTTTATTTCAGTCCTTTGGAGGTTAAATGCTAATGACCGTAACAGTCAATCATATCTTGCCATGATATCACAATAACAATTATAAAAATTATTTAAAAATAGAAATAAGTTATAAAATTACAATATATATTTACCATTTAAAAAAATATTTAGAAATTTTAACATTTTAAAATTTTATAAATCACAATTACTAGAACTTAGAACATTGATTATTGTCTCTTTGAAAGATACCACCTACAATAATTGTTTTATGATTCAATCAACTGGAATTTATAATTAATATGTTTTTTAGGTGATAAATTTGGATAATTTTTTCAAATTATTTAAATAATATTTTTAATTATTCTAAATATTTTTTTACCTCAAAACAAATTATTTGTCTCTAGACCTATATCTTAATAACTTTTTTTATTCTAAATATATTGTTGAGTGTTTGGCCATTCTAAATATTTTTTTTTACAAAATAAAAAGAGCATGTGCATGATGAGGACAAAGGAAACTTACTCCACGCATTAAATAGGGAACCAAGTTAAATAAACATGCTGCTAGTAACACCAGTTAAGTACTAAAAATTAATGTATTTAAAATATTAAAAAATTGATAATATAAAAATTTATTCAATTTTTATTAAAATATTTTTAGAATACAATTTTTTACAGTTGAAAGTGTTGTACCCTTTGTGTTGGACTGAGTTGGGTGAGAGGCAGATCATGGGTCCTGAGTTGGTTTCTGAGACTGAGGACAAGGTTAGACTGATTCGAGATCATCTTAAGGCAGTTTCTGATAGACAGAAGTGTTATTCGGATTTGAAAAGGAGAGATATCGAGTTTTCTGTGGGTGATCAAGTATTTCTTGAGGTATCTTTGGAAAAGAAAGTTCTTTTGTTTGGACGTAAAGGCAAGTTAAGCTCTAGGTTCATTGGACCTTATCAGAATAAAAAACATGTGGGTCAATCGCCTATCAACTAGAGGTACCTCTGAAGTTAGATAGTATTCACAATGTATTCCACATCTCTTTATTAAGACGATATCGGTCTAATCCGTCTCATCTTTTATCTATTGAGGAAATTGAGGTAAGACCATATTTGACCTTCGAGGAGAAGCTGGTTCAGATTCTGGATCGAGAGGTTAAGGTCTTGAGGAGGAAGACCATTCCTTTGGTTAAGGTTCTATGGCGGAATTATGGCATTGAGGAAGCCACTTGGGAACCTGAGGACTCAATTCGACAGCAATACCTACATCTGTTTGAACCAGGTAAAATTTTGAGGCTGAAATTTCTTTTAAAGAGGAAAGTTGTAATGCCCTAAAATTTTGAATATTTGGTTTGTTAAATTTTGACATAGTTAAGTATATGCTTCAATGTTAAGGGCCTTGAATGTCTATTTGAGGTCATGGATTTAAATCCTACTTTTGGGAAAATTCAGTTATTTTTGTTCCTAGCCCTATCTTTGTTTATGTAATACCCCTACCCATATTCATTGCCGGAATAGGGTACAAGGCATTACCGGAGTTTACGAATTAATTTTTTTTTTATATTCAATATAGCCCCTTTATAAATATCTAACCTTCCCTACAATATTAAATCGAGACCAATCCACATCAACCAGATCAATTCAACATATTTTCAAGATAAATTCATGCATATTTATAAGATAACGTCATCACATATCTAAAACCAGGTTTGTTAACCATACTAATGGCTAACTTTACATTCATTTCACGTTAACATTTACTTTGTTAGCTTATACATGCCATTGATTTCCAAAATAAAGTTTCTTTATATACCGAAATCCTGAGGTTGACAGTGTGATGTGTCTCCGACCAAATCCGATAAAACAGGGAAAAAGGAAACAGGGTAAACTTCGTGCTTAGTAAGCTCATGTAACAAGAATTATACTTACCTAATATTTTCAATACAATACAATAAACATCCATATATTCATTCAATGCATTATTACCCTAATATGCACAAACTCAACATTCAAGTTAGTACAATAATTTCCATGTACCAATAATATATACCATGATTGATGAGCTCATCAATATCATAATTTCCATTTCCTTGTTATTTTTTTATACTTATCCCGTTGAATTTATCGGAATTTCGATGGATTTTCAGAGGTACACTTTTAGTATACAATTCTGGGTCCGTCAATTCATATTCATGTGCGCACATTTCTATTTCAGAGAGCACACTCCCGCGAACCTCAACCTTGCAGCAGGATTACCAGTCCAGGCTAAATCCCCTGCAATATAAACTCATAGAGTATTGTCGGGATTACCAGTCCAGGCTAAATCCCCTGCAACGACAATTACTCTAATGAGCTTGGATCTGAATTACCAGTCCAGGCTAAATTCAGACCCTAATTCGGATTACCCATCCGGGCTAAATCCATTTTACACATATTCTTCGGGAGGGCTATATCAGGATAGGATCACCCGTCCGGGCTAGATCCTTTTTACCGTCAATTCCTTTTCAGAGATCCATCGAATTTTCCTTTTATTCAACCGAGATTTCTTCCCATTTTATAAAATATATCAATGTTTCATAAATTTTCATACAATGAACATTCAAATCATATTCACATCAATAACATACAATCTCAAGCATTTAAGAATATAATTCAAGTTACACGAACTTACCTTGATACTTGTTTGTAAATAATAAAAATCTACTAATCCCGAAATTTTTCCTTTCCTCGATCTAGCTTCATATTTGAATCTTCTGGATCTAAATAAATAAATTTAATTATCAATTTAATACATTTCATGTTCATATGCAACATTCTCTATAATTCAACTATTATTTATAGTTCATTCAAAGCTGTCTACTTGAGTCATAGTCACTAAATTATTTATAACTTGAGCTACGGAACTCCAAATTAAGATACGTTAATTTTCCCTGAAACTAGACTCATATATCTTTTTACCATAAAATTTTCATAATTTTTGGTTTATCCAATAAGTACAGTTTATTCTTTAAAGTCACCCCTGTTCTGCTGTCGACAGTTCTGACCCTTCTTCACTAAAACTTAATTATCTCTTCATACAGAATTCAAATAATGTTCTCGTTTGTTTCTATTAAAAATAGACTCATTAAGGATTCTATACATATAAATTTAAGCCCGTAATTGTTTTTCTTAAATTTTTTATTATTTTTCAAAGTCAGAATAGGGGAACCCGAATTCATTCTGACCTTGTCTCACAAAATTCATTATATCTCAAAATTTACAAATCCATTGCTTATACTATTTCTTCTATGAGAAACTAGACTCAATAAGCTTTAATTCCATATTTTTTTTCATCTTCTAATTCGATTTCTACAATTTATGGTAATTTTTCAAAGTTAGTCTACTGCTGCTGTCCAAACTGTTTTTGTGCAAGCTGTTTATTACCATTTTTCCCCTAAGCTTTTAATAAATGATAATTTCGTCCCTACTCAATTAGCCTCTCAATTGAGCTGATTTTTCTCAATTAACATTTTATTCTATCACCTTAAACTAGTTTACAACCTTTAGGAATCATAATTTCAGCAATAGACTTTAATTCCAATCATTTTCACAATTAGGTCCTAAAAATCAATTTCTATTGAAATTACCTAATAAAATCATCTCATAAACAAATTAAAGCTTTAATTTCATTCTATTTCATCATAAACTTACAGAAATCAACCATGGTGACTTTAAATTTCATCCATGAAATCAAAAACTAATGAATTTAATAGTAGGACCTAGTTGTAAAAGTTTTAGAAACACAAAAATTACAAGAAAAAGGCAAGGATTAACTCACTTGGTGCACAAATTATGAAATACCAGCTTAGAGAACCCTCCTATGGCGTTTTTAGCTGCTGGAATTGAAGAGAAATGAAGAGAAATCTAGATATTTCCTATTTAGTCCTAGTTTTATTTAGTTAATTTTGCAATATTCCAATTTTACCCTTAATTTATCAATTTTTCTGCTGATTTAATACCCTTGCCGTCCAGCCCAAATAACTTTTGGGTCTAATTGCCTTTTAAATCCTTTCTCATTAGACTTTTAAGCTATTTAATCATTCTAGCAACTTTTACACCTATTACAATTTAGTCCTTTTCATTTAATTGACTACCCAAACATTAAAATTTCCTAACGAAATTTTAATACCACATTAATAACATTTCATAAATATTTATAAAATTATTTTTGACTCGGTTTTGCGAGATAGAGGTCTCGATACCTTGTTTTTACCCAATTTCTTCAATAATTTCTTTTTCTATCTAATCACTAAATTGGTAAAATTTTTCTATCAATATTTTCATACGATTTTCCTATCATATCAATTTTCAAGCAAAAATATTGAAATAAATTTCTCTTTAAATCGGATCTATGGTTACGAAACCATTGTTCCGATAACCTTGAATTTAGGTCATTACAGTTTATATGACTTAAATACTATTTTCGCTCAATTTGTGATAGAATGAGTCTGTCGGTTTAGTGGTAAGTTGTTAGCTTATCTTATGGTCATGTATTTGAATTCTTGCGTGAGCAAATAGGTAATATTTTTGCTATTTATGTTTGAGCTGCCCAAGTGATGAAGTTTGGATGTGTTTCTAATTTTGTAGGAAATCTGATGGAATAGGGTACCTAGTTTAGTTGGGGAAGTGGTTGGTTGTTTTTTTTTTAAAATATATTTTTATTTGGAAAATCCTAAAATTTTCTCCCTTTTTTCCTACGTATGATATCTCTTTCCTTTCCCTTTCTTCATTTTTTTTTATTTCTTTCTTTGGCCACATTAATTCCCTTCTTGTTCCCTCCTTTTTGCTTTTGTTTCTGTAACACCCCAAACCCAACCTAGAAGTTTAGACCGAATTCGAAATGCTATATTGATCACCAAAGTGATCGTGAGAAAATCTTACAAAAACCAGTCACTCTTAATTCAATTTCTAAAAACATTAATATCAAGTATTTAAAACCGGAATAATAAAACAATTAAGTCTTAAAGCCAAAATAGTACCACAGAATTAAAACTTTACATTTCAACTGAATAACAAAATAAAAATTTGAAATCACAAACTAATGGTTTATACTGACTGAGTCCTCCGTGTACCGAGCCCAGCATCCAAAATTCTGAAGTGTATTTGAAAGGGGAAACATAAGTGGGGGTAAGCTATACGAGCTTAGTGTGAGATTAAACCAACTAGCTACCAAAGCAGAAACAGATACAGTAAACCTGAAAACAATTCAGTAACGGACCATACTTACAGAGCGACTATAACAAAACAGACCATATGTAACTTTACAGTCATATGACTTTGTTAGACCAAATAATGGTAATTCTCATTAGTCACAAACTGGGGCTAAGCCCTTTTCCAGACTCAGAATCGGTTGGGCCTTAGCCTATCATACAAGGTTCATTTAGACATGAGTGTCTTTCATTCAAATAATACAATCAGACTTCTCAGTCAATTAGACAGTCAAATATTTCAGTCAAATAGTCAAACAGATACTGCAGTCACAGAATCACACTGATGCATATGAGTGCAAATGAGTTATAAAATAACCCACCCATCCAACCAACACACCATATCCGTCCAACCCTACCCATCCTGTGGGGATTTAATCGACCCACCCATCCCTACACTCCGAACAGGACCACGAAAAGCCCATCTAACCTTATACACCACAGAACGTTATCCCGGGTTACTCAGCAACGATGATAATCAATATTTTCCTCGACCCTCAGGGAATTGGGACCGCCCACGACCCTCTGGGTATTAGGGGCTATCAAAATGCAGATAAACTGCCAATCGTAAATCTCCCTTCTCTTCAACATCCCACCTCAAAAGCTTTGTATGTAGATGTATGTATGCGAATGCCCCAACTCAGAATAGCAGTTCCAGACATTTAATCAGAATAACCATTCACATTTAGTCAGTCAATATAGAATCAGACATGTGCACACACTCATAACTCGAATTCAGTATCAAGCTTGTCACACAACCAATCACATATGACACACATCTCAAGTCCAGATCAGAGTCATAATTACCCTCAATAAAGCTCAGTCGAGGGTTGGCACCCATAGAGTCACAATTACACCTAAATCAACATAATACAATAATTTCGCAAGTTAGCACCACATGGCCGTGTGCCCCAGCCGTATAGAATTTTCCAGGCCGTGTGGCAGTCTACAATCCCATGTAGAGGCCTCACGCACCCGTGTGAAAGCCCCACACGCCCGTGTGAATGGGGCACACGCCCATGTGAGCAGCCCGTGTAACTCACTGTCCAAAATTGTTAAAAATTAAGAACAGAAGAGATACGGTTGTGTGGAGTTCTCACACGCCCGTGTAGGACACATGCCCGTATGGCCTCAAAAATCACCGAAGACCTTAATTCCCAAACCCACACGCCCGTGTACTCAAGGGATACAACCGTGTAAAGGAAATTCAACAAAAATCCCCAAATCACACTCAAATTTTATCCGGAACCCTAATTTTTAAATCCACATGACCGTGTGCCATGGCACACGCCTGTGTAGCTGTTGGAGAGGTCACGAAACCACCCCAAAATAGCCCCAAAACCATCATTTTAGCCACCAAAATTGTCCCTAACCTTTTCCCTATCAATAACCACCAAAAAGTGACAATTTCTCATCACTTCCATCGACTAAAAACCCAAAATCAATGGGTTAGCATTCAATCAAGAAAAGCCGAAAACAAATGTTCGCAAACAAAATAAACAGAAAAGGAAACTATAAACAAGGTTCAAATTCCACACTTGATATGTGGTCGAAGATGATGACAGAGTAGCGAAATTCCACAATCAGTCAACAACCACTTTCATAGAAAACAAAGAGAGCCAAAAAGAGAAAACTAAAGAAGAAGAACAAAAAAAAAGAAAAGAACGTGAAAAAACAGAAAAAAGCAAAATAAAAACAAAAACATATAATAATGATAATAATAATAATAAACCCATAAAAAATAATTATTTAACTTAAAAATAAAAAGAAATAAATAAAATGTTTTTCCAAAATACCCATACAGAGACTCGAACTCAGAACCTTAAAGAATGCTAACACTCACTCAACCACCAAACCAGCAAGCCTATTCTGCCACTTAAATGCGCAGCCGAACTCATACGTGCAGTCTCCTCACTGTCCCTATGCTCAAATCTCAAAACTTTTGGGCCCAAAGTTTAGGGCGTTACAGTTTCTTTTTTTTTTATTCTCTTTCTCTACATAATTGACTTGTGCTCCTATCGAGTAAGTGGTTATAGTTATGGTGTTTAAGGTGTATAGTTTTCTCAATTGGTTTGGTGAGATATCTTTTCAGGTTAATTGTTTAAGTGAGTTTTGATTGTTGGTTTTTCTTATAGGAGAGGAACGGTTAACATTCAACGATCCTCCAGTGATTTAAGTTTGTGTGCTACTGTTTACATACAAGGGTAAGCGTTTAGTACTGATATGTGGTTCTTTGGGTTATTCATATATGGGTTTGATTGATATTTTAGGAAAATTGAGGACGATGTCCTCTTAATCGATATATTATCATTGTTAATTTAGTGAATTAATTAACGTTTTTAGGTTCTAAAAGTCTCGTGGGTGTTTTTGCATAAAAAAGTCAAGGTGTGTAACAAACACTCAAAAAAAACGCAAACAGTTAAAAGCCGAAAAACTAGACTATCGTTGCCACACGATGGTGTGCCAGGCCATGTGCCACACCATCTGAGCCACACGGTTTGGGTCGATTAGTTCATGTGGGCTATACTGGCGTATGGGCCCAATTTCTGAAATTTTTCCCTAAGGTCGTATTCTTTGTGCAAATAGAATGGTAGACCTTCCGTAGGGTCCGTATGGTACAAATTTGTCTACTACTCATGAATTCTGGTGTTTTGTTAGTGTTAAATACGATATGTACGCATGATTAGTATGTTATACATGATAGCATGATTTGTTATGTTCTAAATATGATCTGAATCTGATATGAAAAACATGTATGTCATACACATATGTGATATTTGTCTAGTTTTGCATATGTATTAGGGTAGGAGATATGCTTATGGAGGAAATGAAGGAAGTTTAATTTATTTGCCTAGTTTGGTGGCTCAGCCACGTATATCTGTATTTGGTGGTATATCACCTATTAATCTAGCAGTTAGGTTGCAAATATTCTAGAAAGTGCCATACAAACACTAAATGGTGCATAGGGCTGGTTTGGTATTTAATACCCTAATTGGTGTGTAGGGATGGTCGAAGATGGTGTGTAGCAGATGGGGGCAAGAATTTAATCTGTATCTGATATGCATCTAATTCTATTTTTTGTTTATGAAATCCTTCTGATTGGTATCTGAATGCATGTCTAGAATTGTATATGCTATTTAAATTACAGTTAATTTTTGCTATTTAGAACTTGGTTTATTCTGTTTTGGTATTTTGGACTATCTCAGACAATTGGGACTATTTTTGTTTTGGACTTTTATTTTTTTGTTTTAAATTGTTTAATCGTTTTAAAACCATAACTACACTATCAGCATCGTTGGATTTTCAAAAATTCAAACGACGTTTTCCAAACTGAATTTAACTAAAAGTTCCGCTGCAAACATAAGCGTTTTATAAATATAATAAAATAGAAAAGAATTAACGAATTAAGTAAGGAAAACATTTTCATTTAAGAAAAATTGAAATTATTTTTATCAAAAGCTTGCACTATTTCTACAAGCGCAAAAGATTTCTAAATTTTCAAAGTGAATCATGGTAACTTCTTTAGATCTGGCTATATCGTCTAAGCCAGGTTTGGGGTGTTACACTTATATTTTTTAAATTTTATATATTATTATTTCTTGTCAACAATTTTTTATATATTCTTTGAATTTTTTAGAATTAGGATCAAATTGAGACCATTTGTAAACTTTGAGGGTTATTTTTAAAAAATTATGAGTAACTTGATATAATATATAAAAGTTGAGGGCTAAGTTTTTTGTTATACTGGTTTTTTAACTACCACATCAACTTGTTATTTGTGATTTTAATAGGAATTATCAAAATGACCGAACTATGTAGCATGAGTGCTTAAATTACAAACTTTTTATTTTAGGTGCCTAAAATGAAAATTTTTAATAATTGAGTGACTATTTGTATAGTTTACCCTACACTACTAGGATGCTAGTGTTGTACATAATTTAAGTGAACTATAATATATTGCCCTTTTAGACCTTAAAAACCTTCCTTAGAGTGTAACCCAAACTTATTTAGGGTTTTCTACCAAGATAAGACACATTAGAATATTTAACTCAGGCCTCATTGCCATAGATATCAATATCATAAGCAAATGTATTAATACTTGCAAAGTACGAATCTAAATGAACTTTTGAGAACATTATGGTATCGATATCCTTGGTTTCAGTATTGATACTTGATATATATGTACCGATACCTCTAATAAAAGGTATCGATACAACAAAGCAACAAACCCAAAATAGAAAAACATGGGTGTCTAGTCTCGATATACAAGCTCTAGGTATTAATACGTCAAGCTATTAGGTATCGATACCCCACACATGTGTTCCAGAGTTAAGTTAATTTTAATTAGCCAAGCCTAAGCAACAGTCGGTACTTATATATTAATCCTTTATCGAACATCATGTTTGGTTTAATCAGATATAACCATTATTTTGATGATATTATCGAGATGCCCTAAAGCATTAGGTGAAATACCACTAAATCATGATCATATCGCCTATCTGGATTAGGGTTGTTACAAAATGTCATTGATTAAACAGTGGCTTATACGAGAGTTTAGGAATGAAGGACTTAAAAGAAAACTAATTGTGTTCTAAGCATTCGAGTCTTCAAAAGATTGAAAAAAACATAATGATAGTTTGTCCCAATAGTCATGTCGTAGTAAAGTTCTGAGAAATGTTTGTGAAGTAAATTGCTTCTTCTTTTTTCCTATTTTTCTTTTTTTTTTGCTCAGTCAAGAAAAATAATGTAAAACCGATAAAAACATTGGAACCACCAACATCTTTCAAGGAAAACATGAATACAATAGTATTGCTACTGACAACCAAAGACAAAATCCTACACATAACTAGAACTATTATGCATTAAACAAGATTCACCACCAAGCTTTTAAAAACAAAAGATCTCGATATACCAGCTTTTGCCAAAGCATCCTCCATTCCATTACCTTGCTTTGAATATCTACAAACTAAAATTGAGCCAACTGGTTACTGCCACAGTCAATATCCCCAAACAATTTTCGTAACAACCACAATCTATAATTCCTATTCATCAACCATTCCAAAGCTACACTCGAGCAAAATTTGATGACTAAATGTACATGCGCCTTCTGACATGACCCAATATACATATCCACAGCTATTTTAATTGCCATTATCTCTGTCTTTTTTGATCCCTTATCTTCAGTCCTCCCCGATAATAACGCACAAGCCACTCATTTATCATCTTTCAAAACCCCACCACAACCCACTTCATCCTTCAAAGCAAGACAGTCTACATGCACCGCCCTTACCCATATCAAAGACCTCATTTTAAAGTTGTACAACTTTGAAACTAGATTCATCAATGTTTTGTCGGCAACTTTATCATTCCGAGCTAACCACACGGTCCAACATGACGCCAAAATTGCAATCAATCATAAACTTTTTGAAACCCTGTGAATTTCACATCCCAACATAGGGAGAAAAAAACTTCTTTCTCTCTTGTTTCCTACTGTATTAAAATCACCCCCATATCCATGGGCAGACATACATACCTTTCAGAACTTCTATTCCTCTCGTAAAGATTTTTTATTCAAAATCCCATAAGGTGAAAAATCATTAATCAAGGTTGCATCCAAATCTTCTTTAATCCATTTTCCTTCCACAAAAATTTTTAGAAAGGTAACAACCTACTTCAATCATTACTTTGTCCCATATTGTTATTACCCCTCTAGAATTTCCTACAGCAGTCAAAAATCAAAAGTCAAAATTAAAAATTATCGTCACTCCACACCTTCCTAATTATGTCCTCAATAACCATTACTATCTTTGATTCATGAATGAAACACAAATCCACTCTACCTTTACAAATTACTCCTTTAACACAGCTTTTTTTCATATCCAAGGACATGCCCCTAATGTTCCACAACAAAACCCTCATTCTTAACCCCCAAAAACCTCCCATACACAATATAAAATTATAATTACAATTGGTACTAACCTACATAATAACCTATAGACCCCCGCTCTTTCCTTTGTTGCTCTGATCTGCCTCTCTTTTAGTCTCATAATCTCATCCACAACTTCTCATTCATTGCCTCTATCACTGAATCCAAGTTTTTTTCCCACTTCTCATACATTCCTGGCCTCCCAAAGAATCACTCTCTTTCTATTGTTGATGTCAAAGTTTGAGAGAAAAGCGTTAACTATGACCTCATCTCTGCACGCGATTCCTTTTCTTTTTTGCTTTCTCAACGCCCAATCTCTCTTTTTCTTCTCCACTACAGAAAGGATTCTATCTTGAATTACATACATCGATCTAATCTTTTAACCATGGTTTTTTTATTTCTTCTGATTAAGAAAAATTAGAGATTCCTCCTCTAAAACCCTTTTTTTCTATTTGTTTCTCCCCTACTAAAACTCCCGATCTTTCAATAATGATACTACAATTCTGACTCTTTGGAATTGCCCATCTATAAGCCTAAATCTACCACCAGGCCCACACCCTCCTCAATTTCTCTATGCTCATCTTGGGCTCTCTCTATATTTTCCAGTCCTAATTCAACTACTGAAAAGCCTATGTTACTTACATCTTCCATGGCCCAATTGCTATACCCACTTTTATCCTTCTCTTCCAACTTAGGTTCGGCCCTCCTTCCACTCAATTGTTCCTCTTCCAACTTTAATGTATTTTGTAATGTGTTCTGACATCCATCGTTACCGTTTGATTTTTCAAAGATAAACATATTAATTTCTTCATCTTCCTAACGTTGCCTCTCCTTTGATTTTTCGATCCAGGTCTCATCGCCAATTCAAACTCTGATACAAATGTGTATTCCCTATCTTGTACTGATTTCTCTTTTTCTCTTCCTTTCACGCCATGGTCTCTACTGTTATCACCTAACGATTCTGATAAACCCATTTCAAAAACTTTTATAGGAAAATTTAGCTTCCCCACCTCTATATAGATTAGCTTATCTATTATTTTTGGCTGATTGATTGATACCAACATTTATATTTTATCGTAACTTTTAACCGATGTAGAATTCTCACCAAGAGAGATTAACTCTCTCTATACACCAGCTATCCTTTTGAAAGAAGTATAGTTCTAATAGTGTAGGGGGATGCATACGCTTTAATCTACAACACTCTTTCCTCTACCATTGTTTTCTTCGACTAAGGTTCAATGTTGATAAAAAATCTCTCTCAAGTACGCCCAATCATCCTGTTTCAATACATTGAACAATTCTACGTTTGGTTCAATCAAAAAGTGCCTTAATTGGATTCTTCTAATTTTAATTTACCCTAATCCATTCCTAACCATTCTTTCAAATAAGCTCTTTGTATCACAACACGTTGATGTTGTACCCACCAAGCATCTTTGAAGCTTCCAAAGTTGCTCCTCTTCGACATGTCCCTAAACATTTATACTGATATTCTTCACCTTATAGTCCTCCTTTTTAGTCTTATTTAGGTCGTTGTTATTTCTCAAAGAGTTTTCTCCTACTTCCATTCTACTATTTTTTATGACTTTTCATACTCATCCTTTTCATTTTTTTTCATTCTTCCTCTATTTTGAATTTCCTTCTACTGATGCTTTTTTCCATATCTGTCTTCTCCCATTAAACTTGGCGAAGTCGACTAATAATCTATTCTCTAAAATCACATAGTCATTTAATTGGCTTATGGCCCTTCTAGTATTCGTCATACTACAATATCTCACAAAGCCAAATATTTTTTCACTCTTGCTTCTTTTCACCAAAATGAACACGTCAATAACATCTCCACAATACCGAAACAACGCCCAAAGACCCTTCCAGTGCATAGTCTCCGGAATATTATGAACGAAAAATTGTTATCTAGACTTTCTCCATTATTGGATTTACACGAGATCTCATTGAAATGAACCAATCACTTCAACTGAAAACTATAGGTCAAACCCTATTTTGGCTTTTTAAGCCTTTGCATAAACTTCAAATTAGTTTATCTATAGCAAGTTTAAACTTTCTTTAGAATACTGTCATAAGAAAATGAGAAAAAGGTGTATGATTAAGATTGTGAAACCTTATGTACACAATATTTTGCACAAATCTAGATATTTGTTATTTAATAGAATCTAAAATTGATTTAAGGTAAATTATGATACCAAGTACTAGAAAGTCATGGAGCATATATTCATGTATGTTTGAAGAATGAGGAATTATATGCTAGTATATTATGGAAGGATCTGACACCCATTGAATAAACATGTTTGACTTTTAGATTTATAATAATGTGAGGAAAATAGTATTAGATAAGGAATTTGTGACGGAATATCAATTAGTAACACTTTTATTGGATTGATATAGAATATGTGGCATTTTAATATTCAAACATTTGATTTAAAAATTTAAAATTCAATTGATAACTCACATTCAAATTTAAAAAAGTTAATTAATAATGTTATCAATTAAATTTTAATTTTTAAATCAAACAATTAGGGGATTAAATTCCAAAAGTTAAAAAGTATAAGGACTGATAAATAATTATAATTTTTTTTCCTACTTCCCTACCCACCCAAACAAAAAAACAGCTACAAACGTGTTAGCATGTAGAAGTCTAATTTCTACATATATGGTTATAGATGTAAAGTTGGAAATATTTGAATGCTCTTTTGATAATAAAAATTATATCAAATTAACACCATGGGATTTTCTCTTATTTAAGACAAAAACACATAGGAAAATAAAAACGAAAACCCAATGAAAAGACCAAATTTCTCAAGCTTGGTAGATTTTACATATCAGACTTAAGAGGAAAAGTTCCATTATATTCCTCAGAAGCAATATCCCAATGCCTTCCTCCACCAAAATGAAGCTGATATTTTGGTTGCTTGTTTGGTGAAAACAACCCAAAGTGTCTCTCTAATTCAGGACCTGGTTTCGAGTTTTCATCAAATAAAGCAAACAAATATGTCTCTATGGCTTTTCCTGGCCTCTTTGGGGTACCTCCTTGGACATGTCTTATTAAGTTCGATAGATAAGTGGCCGCGTTATCGATCGATGTCCCGAACCCACCGGCTGAAGGCCATCCACTTTCTGATACCACAACTTCGAGCCCTCCCTGTCCGGCTTTCTCGAGAGCCGAGTATAATGAATCCAACATTGCATCGAATAGGTTTTGGTATCCACGTCCTTGATCCCATACAACAGGTGAAGGGGATGTGAAAAGAGCATATGGAAGTGAGATATCCCTTGGATTGCCTGAATAGCTGAAGTAAGTGTAAATGTTGGCAAGCAAGGGTGTTCTAGCCCATGCTAAGTGGCCTATGATAGGGTCCAAATACGACCTAACGTCCCCACGAAACGCACCAGCCGATGGAGGATACGAGACACCGATCAAGGTCATATCAATGGCGATTGAGACCTTGATTTGACTCTCCAAACCGGCCGATCGAACCGCGTTGAATACATTCACTAAGGCGGGCAAAACGAATTGAGCTAACCAAGATGAATGAGGGACTTCATTCCCGACAGCAATGTATCGGAACCGAACACTCGGCCAGTAAGCTACAACATTTGATTGAACCCATGATCGTGCTTTGGAAGGGTCAGCGAGGTTTTGAAGTTGATCATTTGGAACACCTAACATTACTTCAATGTTGGAGCCTCTAAGAGCTTGTAATGCTTGTTGATTTGGATCGTAGAGCCTCAATCGCCGGATGTTGTTTGATTTGTAAAGTTGAATGACTTCCCATGAATTTGGGAGATTATTGCCAAGCATCCCATAGCAAACACCAATCTGTGCAGCTGCATCAATTTACAACTTTTCTTATTAGTTGAATACCAACAAAATAATGTCTCAACTTTTCGTAAAATGAAGGGATGAAATATACTATTAGATTGTATTGTGTAATTTCAAAAATGTTAATTTAATGATGGGTAAACAAGCAATAATGAACTATTGGTTTTTGTTAATTTATTGTATATATAAATTATTGAATTATTAATTTTTGCTTAATCCTTAATTATGTAAAAAAAGGTTGAATGGCTTATATCAATATCAAGGATTTAACGACAAGATTTAATCATGTTATCAAATTGGACTAACTTTAAAGCTTTGATCATAAAGTAGGATTAAGTTATAACTAATTAAAGGGATTAACTTCTTAATTTTTGTAAAGTAGAGAAATGAAGCACATATTAGTCCCATATATATATATATATATATATACTTTCTTTTTAGCATATTCTTCAACTTGTTCCAGCTAAAATTCAAACCTTTGAAACCAAACCCTAATTATGCAAATATAAGTATTAAGATAATAGAAAAAAGCATGAAAATTACTATGCAATAGAGCTCCTACACATAAAACATATGGCATTAAACCATTACTGCCACTAATCCAAATTAATGGAAGCTAACACCAGACCAGACTCTTTGAATTATACACATATATATTATATATAAAGAAAGAAAGAAAGAAAAGAACCAGTAGGATCCAAGTTTGCAGCGAAGAGCCCTAGAAGAAGGAGCATAGCAGCCATTGATGTAGAAAAGATAGCCATCGTTTGCATAATTGGACTGTTTCTGGTTTCTCCATTACAGCTGAGCTAGCTCTTTATATAGATACACACATACATGCATTTCATTGCTTTGCTTTGCTTAGATATTATTTTTGTTGCCTAGTGTTAAATATATTAAATAAAGAAATCATTTCATGGCGGTTTTCATTCACGAATTTATTTCATGCTTAATCTTCCAATGATGTCCTTTTCATTTGTTTAGGTTCTTTTTCCTCCTTATAAATTTTATGTAACGCACTGATAATTTAAATATATATTTAATATTATGGTAATATCAGTAAACCAAAAGATTTCACTATAAATTTTAAAAAATATATTCAAGTGATTTGATTTTTAATGCATGTAATAATTTTCTGATTTAACTTGTATAGAAAATTATATATTATTATAATTATATTGAAATATAAATTATTATAATAATACATTTTCATAATTAAAATATGTTATATTATTTGATAGCACTTTAATTTTTTATTTAAAAAATCAATAAAAACATATATGGTGGGATTTGAACTTGAACTAATTAGGATGATAAAACTTTTGATTTGCCACTCAACTAAAGCATTATTTTGATATTTTTATATATTTTAATTTTATTATTTACACTTTATTATTTCTATCAATTATATATTTTATGTGCTATTATAATTAATTAATTTTAAACATACATTTATATTTTAAATATGTGATTTTCACATATATGCGTGTAATAAGATTTCCAGTAATATTTAATGACATGGTTTATCATTATGTTGACACTAATTGTTTGTTTATCCATGGGTCATACAACAAAGTCTTCATGTCTATCCATCCCATGCCTAAGAAATGTATCTTCCATCCCATACATATATGTATATATAAGATATATTATATTCATGTTTTCGACGATTTGAAACTTTAAAAAATGAGAAGCAACCATAATTTTTTTTTCTAAATGGTTATGGTATACGTTTTAATCCCTTTGAGCAAAAATATGAAATAAATATATATATATATGAGAAACTTGTAAACATTTTTGTTTTTTTCCCCTCAAATAATTTGTAATAAAATTGGACAACTAGCATGTGAGATAACGAAGTCCAAAAGAGTTTCAAAAAAGAAATCATTAACTATTAAGTGTTGCGTTTTGTTTTGCTTGACTAGTTAATTAGCTATTGAAAAGGAAATCTCACTTTGATTTGTATTTAGATTAGCCCTTATTTTAAACGAAACCTTGATTTAGCATTTACCATTTTATTAATTTAGGTTTAAATTAAAGGTTAATACAGGTTAAAAATTAAGGATTTGTTAGGGTTTTTGGATATCAATTAAAGTTCAAGAGTTTATTCGGGATAATAACAGTATAAGGGCTTGTGACAAAGTTAAAAGGACTTTTTTAGTATATTAACCATTCCTATATGGGATTTACTTCTAAGGAAAATGTACCAGCTAGGTTTCATGAGTGTGCCATGTGACTTATCTTTCAATCACAAAAAAAAAAAAAGAAGAAGAAGAAACCCTATACCTTTCAACTTCGTAGATTAAGTTTAATTTGGATATAATATTTTGATCTGGAGTCAGCTTAGTCTTATCTAAATTTTAAATTAAATAATAAAAATAATTTTTATTTAAAATTTAATATAAATATAAATATAATTCTTTTAATGAGACTATCGGATTATTTCAAACTAAATTTATATTTGAGTTTGAACATTTTATTAAACCAAATTACGTATGATATGATTTGAGTCCGAAAAAATGTTGATTTAAAAAAATTAATTAGTTTAATTATTTTTTATAAATTTTATTCAACTTATTATTAATTTCAAATATATTTAATATTTTGGTCATATATAATTTTATATTGAAAGAGAACATTTCATTATAAATTTAGAAAAATCTTTTAAGTTTATCATTTGCTGATACATTCATAGGATATAAAATTTTATATGAATGTTAGGAGTAACAGTTTCAGTTACTAAGTTGTTATTAGTTAGGGAACAGTTAATACCTTCAGTTTTTGAATAGTTGTACGTCTGCATGCTATATAAACTTGTATTTGATTCTGTGGAATGCAAGTAAAGAAGATTTCTTTCCATATTGTTGTGAAGATTCTGACATGGTATCAAGAGCCAATATTTTTCTTTTCTGATTTTTTTTCCGAATCATTCTTCTTTTTCCATGAATACTGAAGCAGGGAATGAGACTCCGCGTCATTCCTCCAACACTGGTGCGGCCACCCAGTTGCCTGATCTTGAAAATGGTGGGTCGTCGACTGTTCATTATTTTCAGAAACATGATACGGTCAAACTTGCAGAACACAACTTCTTGCTGTGGAAACATCAGGTGTTGCTGATTCTTGAAGGCTACGATCTTGAAGGATTTATCTTGGGAACTGTTTCGGTTCCTCCTGTGACTATCGCTAAAGCTGATGGACGTCTTGTTGCCAATCCGGCCTTCCGTGTTCATAAAAAACAAGATAAGTTTCTGGCTTCCTGGCTTCTTTCAACTGTCACGGATGAAGTTTTGGTTCATCTTACCAAAGCTAAACAAGTGTTGATCTTTGGAATACTATTGAGCGATGGTTTGGCACTACGTCGGATATCAAGATCTCGAGTTTGCGTCATGCATTATACTCAATCAAGAAAGCTGGTTTGACAGTTAAAGAGTATTTGTCGAAGGTGAAGAATTTGTGTGATAGCTTAACGGCTGTTGGTAGTTTGGTCACAGAAAGGGAACAAATTAGTGTTATACTATCTGGACTTCCCATTGAATATGAATCCATACGAGTTTTTGCGTCTGCCACTTCCATCTCTTTAGATTTACTGACTGACATGCTTATTGATTGTGAGACTAGACAGTTGGCTCTACTTTCAGAAGTTCCTGTGCAAGCTAACCTAACCAAATATCAAGATGATTCAGCAGCTTCGAAACCTCCTCGTTCTCAAAACTTCAGGCAAGGGGATCGTGGTTCAGGTCGTGGCTGGTCGCGTGGAAGAACCAGAGGTGGTGGCCGTGGTTGGTCTCGGTCGAGACCTCAATGCCAACTGTGTGGCAAAGTTGGTCATATTGTGCAAAACTGTTATCATCGGTTTGATGAAGACTTCTTTGGTCAAAACACTTCGGTTAATTTTCATCAAGCTCAAGGGTTGGCTTCTGCCACAGCATGCTCTCCTGTTCATTGTTCTGGCTCATGTTCTTGTTCGTCATCTACAACCTCTGGTCAGACTTGGTATCCAGACTCGGGTGCCACGAATCAGGTTACACCTGACGATTCTAATCTAGTGTCTGTCTCTCCTTATACAGGTACAGGACAAGTCATTATGGGCAATGGTAAGTCTGCCTCTATAGCTGATATAGGTTCTTCCTCTATTGTGGCTGGGTCTAGACTTCTACGCCTTCAACGTGTTTTACATGTGCCTACTGTGTGTAAAAATTTATTATCGGTAGGGCAGTTCGCTAAAGATAATGGAGTTTTCTTTGAATTTCATCCTTTTTTGTGCTTTGTGAAGGATCTTCAGACAGGGCAGATTCTTCTCGAGGGCCACATGCATGATGGCCTCTACAGGTTTCAGTTTTCCAAGACTGCTTCTGGTATTGACAGATCGGGTTTGAAGTCTAGATCGTGTTCAGTCAACAGTGCTCAATTCTCAACTGCCACTCTTTGGCACAACAGACTTGGACATCCCTGTTCTACTGCCTTGGCTCAAGTATTGAAATCGTGTAAAGTTCCTTTTGTACAAAGTCATCTGGATCGTATTTGTACGGCCTGTCAGATGGGCAAGGCTCACAAACTTCCATTCTCTCTGTCACATACTGTATACAAATTTCCTTTTGAACTTGTGGTCTCTGATGTCTGGGGCCAGCTCACATGCCTTCAAATGGTTTTTCATACTATGTATCGTTTGTTGATATGCATAGTAAATACACATGGATCTATTTCCTCAAAAACAAATCTGAGGTTCTTCACTGTTTTGTCAACTTTTATCAGATGGTCAAAGTTTAGTTTGGTAGATCTATTAAGATGTTACAAACTGATTGGGGAGGCGAGTATCGTGCTTTAACTAAGGAACTCTCTCGTCTAGGGGTATTACATAGGATCACGTGTCCCTACACCTCTGAACCGAACGGAGTTGCTGAACGGAAGCATAGGCAGGTTGTGGATATGGGGTTATCACTCCTAGCTCAGTCTGGCGTGTCGTTGAAGTACTGGTATTATGCCTTTGCGCATGCGATTTTCTTAACAAACAGGACCCCTACTCCTGTGTTACATCAATTAAGTCCATATGAAGTTCTTTATAATCGTAAGCCTGACTATGGTAATTTTCGTGTCTTTGGCTGTGCGTGTTACCCAGATTTGCGGCCTTTTCAACAACACAAGCTAAATTTCAGATCTAAAGTTTGTGTTTCCTTGGGGGTGTTCCGAATGTAAAAGGGTTCAGGTGTCTTGATGAAGATGGTCGTGTTTACCTTACTCGACATGTTCGCTTCAATGAAGATAGATTTCCATTTCATGACGGCTTCTGTTTAAAGTTTCCTGCAGATTCCTCAAGGGATTCTTGTCAAAAACAGACCATGCTTTCGGTTGTAGTCTCCCACAATTCTTCTGGCAGTGTAGTAGCACCGGTCCGCAACACTACTGAGGTACCTTTTTCTGCAGCACAACCAAGGTCTACACCGTCTCATTCCTTAGTTCACAGTTCTCCTAAAAAGATCATGTCTCCCTCATGTGATCAGACTGAGTGTAGTACAAGAGCTCCAGAAATAGATAATATTCACCCCATGCAGACTAGGTCCAAGAGCGGAATTTTTAAGCCAAAAGTCTTAGCATCCGTTATGATGGAGAAGGAGCCTTTAAATATAACCGAAGCTTTTCAAAGTCCTGCTTGGACAGAAGCTGCTCGAGCTGAATACAATGCCTTAATTGCCAACCATACCTGGGATCTCATGCCTCTACCTGAAGGGCGTAGGGCGGTTGGTTGTAAATGGATCTTTAAGATCAAAAGACATGCTGATGGATCAGTTGCTCGATACAAGGGTAGGCTTGTCCTCAAGGGATACCTACAGGAAGCGGGCATCGATTTTCAAGAGACGTTCAGCCCTGTTGTTAAGCCAACTACAGTCAGAACTGTTCTTGCACTAACACTGTCATTCAATTGGTCCCTTAGGCAGGTTGACATTAATAATACCTTCCTAAATGGGGATTTGAAGGAGGAAATTTATATGGTGCAGCCTCCAGGATTCGAACAATAAGGGACCAATGGTGAGAAGTTAGTTTGCAAGCTCCGGAAGGCCTTGTATGGTCTGAAACAGGCACCTCGGGCTTGGTTTCATAAGTTGAGAGAGTTCTTGGTGTCCATGAAGTTTGTAGTTTCTAAAGCAGATAACTCATTATTCATTCTTCAGTCTGAGTCCCAGTTAGTGTATGTGCTGGTCTACGTCGATGATATTATCATCACTGGGAATGATGCTCAGGCCATAGAAGAATTTGTCCATCACCTACATGCGAAGTTTTCATTAAAGGACCTAGGCAAGCTGAAATACTTCCTTGGTATTGAAGTTCGTTACACCTCACAAGGACTTTTTCTTTCCCAGAAAAAATATATTTTGGATCTTCTCTAACGGGCATCCATGGACATGTCGAATAGCCTGCCAACACCAATGGTCACTACGTGTCATCTCTCCTCTACTTCTGGCAGCCCAGTAGAGGATGATCATCATTATCGGAGCATTGTTGGGGCCTTGCAGTATATAGTTATCACAAGACCGGATATTGCTTTTTCTGTTAACAAGGTCTGTCAGTTCATGCACAGACCTTTGGATGTTCATTTTAAGGCTGTCAAACGAATTTTAAGGTATCTACAAGGGACGTTGAATCATGGACTGACGTTCACTCGATCGTCAAACCTCCTTCTTGAAGGATACTCGGACGCCAGTTGGGGTTCTGATGTGGATGATCGCAAATCCACTTCTGGATACTGTGTGTTTCTTGGGGAAATCCAATCTCCTGGAGCTCAAGGAAGCAGCAAGTAGTCTCTAGATCGACGGCAGAAGCAGAATACAGGAGTGTTGCTCATCTCACTGCTGAGTTGGTTTGGATCCGGTCATTGCTGACTGAGTTGAATGTGTCAATTCCTAAGAAGTCTTTGATTTGGTGTGATAGTTCAGCCGCAGTTGCTGTAGCAGGGAATCCTGTCCTTCACTCAAAGTTTAAACACGTTGAGATGGACCTATTCTTTGTCCGGGAAAAGGTGGCAGATGGTGTTCTTCAAGTCGGTCACGTTTCTACTTCAGATCAGATTGCAGATGTATTGACAAAGCCACTATCAGTAGGAGTTTTCACTAAGTTTCGAGAACAGTTATGTGTGTATGATTTAAGTCAACAAGTGGCTACTGATGACAAAAGCTATTAGTAAGAGGAATGTTAGAAGTAACAGTTTCAGTTACTAAGTTGTTATTAGTTAGGGAACAGTTAATACCTTCAGTTTTTGAATAGTTGTACGTCTGCATGCTATATAAACTTGTATTTGATTCTGTGGAATGCAAGTAAAGAAGATTTCTTTCCATATTGTTGTGAAGATTCTGACAATGAAAATATATAATATACTTAACAATATATAATATTTTAATGAATGTGGCCTTTCATTATATTGACACTTGTTCTTTGTTTATTCATTCCTCTTCATTTTCATTTTCATTTTCATTTTCACTCTTTTCGGAGTCTTCAAGTCCATCCATCCCATGCCTAATTTATAAACATTTTTGTTCTTTTTTCCTGAAATAATTTGTAGTAATTCGACAAATGGCTTGTGAGATAGCAAGTCAGAAGTCTTGTCTGAATGACTTCCAAAAAAGAAATCATTAATTATTAAGGGCTGCATTTTTCTTTTGCTTGACTTGTTTAATTAGCTATTGAAAATGAAATCTCAATTTGATTTGTATTTAAATTAACCCTAATTGTAAATGAAACCTTGATTTATGTTAATCGGTTTTTTAGGTATAAATTAAAGGTTAAAAGCTTATTTAGATACAGGTTAAAGATTAAGTGCTTATTAGGGTTTGGATATCAATTAAAGTTGAAGAGCTAAACGTATAAGAGCGACAAAGTTAAAGGACTAGTTTAGTATTATTAGCCATTCATATCATATATGCGATTTACTTTTGAGGCAACTAGGTTGCGTGAGTGTGCTAATGTTATTAGTCCCTACCAATCAAACTCTTTTTTTCAAAAAAAAAAAAAAATCATACTCATCACGCTTTTAACTCGATTTAATAGTTTATTTCAATTAATTATATAAAAATATTTTTATTTAAATTGAATTGGAATTAAGAGTATCATGTTCCATTCATAAGTCTAGGTTTCATGACAACCATAGTGAAGAAAATATTTAGATATTTGTCTAAACACCACACCACGTTATCAATTTAATGATTTCTCAATATATTAATAATTAGGTAAACTAATAAAAAAAAGTCTTTCATCTTTATCATTTTATTGAATAAGTCTTTACATTGTTTTATGCTTCAATCTTCTATTTTTAAATTAATATAGTTAAATCTACGTTTTTCTAAATATTACAATAATAACAATACAAATATATTTTAATAATCTTATCTATCCATTTTCAGCACAAAATAAAATAAAAATTTCCAACTGTAGCCAAGGAAAAGAAAATAAAATTAAAGTCCTAACTGATGGCTGTAGCATTGAAACTTAGTTGCACATGTCCAAAAGATCAAGAGAATTTTATTTAGGATTTAGGAATATCCCATAAATTTTATTTATTTTTACATATTTATACATTGCTTGCCTTAATGAAATAAGTGTGAGAAATTTCGTTTTTTCATTTTTGGCTGGAAATTAATTTGTAAACATTTTAACAATTTTTTTTTACTTTTTTTTGTAACTCTTAAACTTACGTATTATGGCAAATTACTTTAAAATGAATGAAAAATTAAAATTTTTTTAACTTTATTGACATACACATAAATTCAATGGCATATCTAGGGGACTAACAGGGCCCCAGTCCCCCTAAAATAGAAAATTATCCACTTAGACCTTTTAGAAATTTTAAAATTTTAAATTAATAAATACAAAATTGTACTTTGGCCCTCCTAAAAATATAAATTTTGATTTAATCCTTTAAGAATTATAAAGATATAGGCTATTAAAAATTAAAATTTAATTCCAGCCCCACTGAAAAAAAATTTTGGCTTCACCCTACATGGATTGCAATATGAATGACAAATCAAAATTTAATTAATTTTTTAAATTTTAAAAATTCAAAAAATTTATAAAAAAATTTATAAAAAATATTTTAAAAATATCTTTTAATATTTTTATTTTAAAAAAATTAATTAAATGTTGACATGTCATCTACTTGGCAATCCATGTGTATGTCAACAAAGTTAGCAAACTTTTAGTTTTTCATCTATTTGGGTGATTTGACAAAAAAAATACAAGTTTAAAGGCTAAAATAGATGAAAAATTAAATGAATGACTAAAATAACCTTTTTTTTTAGTTGGAGGGCCAAAAAAGTCGTTATTCCAAAAAAATTGATCATGTTATAAAAAAAAGTAATAAAATAGTATATTTTTGTGGATAAATAAAATAGTAAAAGCTTTTGTTAATATAAAATAGGTTCTTGTACTCTTCACAAATTTAAAATTTAGTCCATATACTTTTATTTTCGTCAATTGAGTTGTTTTACTTTTCAAATTTCAAAATTCAGATTCAATTACTAACATTGTTAAATTTGTTAGTATGACATTTTGAAATTAAAAAAAAAACTCACTCAGCAACAATATAACTAAAAAAACAACATTGTAATGAACCTCAAGTTAACATAACAAATTGAAGGGCAAACTACATTAGCAGTCACCCAACTATTAGTAATTTTCATTTTTGGTCACTCAACTATTCAATTTTTTCTTTTTTGGTGACTAAACTATATTCAATTTTTGGGTGTTTCCATTTTTACATTAGTCAGATGGTGGCTAAAAAAGACAAATTTGAATAGTTGGATGATCATTTTGTAACTTTTCATAGTTGAGTGACCTCTACAGTAATTTACCCTAATTTTAATTATGTTAACAATTAAATTTAAATTTTAAAATCTAAAAAGTAGAAGGATTAAATTCTTAAGATAAAAATATAAGAACTAAATTTTAAATTTACAAAAATATAGGATTTTTGACATACTTTAACCTTTATTTTTTATATAATTATTATTACTATTCATATCTCACACCTTTAAACAAGAGAACAATACATGTTTAAGTGTGTTTAATTTTGATTATTATAATAACAATCATATCAATTAAACTAAAATTCAATCAATTTTTTAATTATAATTAAATATTTATATATAAATTACATATTTTATTACTATCATTTAATTATAAATGGAAATCTCGCCAACCGTTAGACCCACCATTACCGCTTATAAAAGAAACCAATTAAATAGGCTTGGCCGCCATTGACTATGAAACATCGAAATTCAACATTGAGGAGAACACGTTAGTAGTAGGGTTTGTTGCATGTGCCATGTGACAAAGCAACTTGTAGAAGTGTATGGTATTTGTAACGACCTTCATGACTGCTATTGTCTTTATAGCATTAATTAATTTATTTAACTATTGCAGCCGGCGGCTTTACTGTATCGCGCATGTCTAAAAATATCATTGGAATTTCAAGCCCCAAACAACATCCGACTTTCATTCATATTTGGATTAATATATTATTCAGTAATGCGAGTACTTGTCCTCAACATCATCATCTTTGAAATCATATTTTAAAGAAATGGTATTAAACCTTTACAGTAATGGTCTGGTACATTATATTTTAAAAAAGATATAGATTCGATTTTTAGGGATAATATTATTGGGAAGGGATGCCCACTTACCTGCTCACCAAATCTGTGGAAAACAATTTTCATGTTTAAAATGTTGACAATTTATTGAGTATTATTCTTATGGTAAGATTTTACATGTTGAATTAACAATGGGTGAATTTAGCGATGAGAATGAGTCTTTGAAGTACGAGGGTAAGGAAAATTATGAAGCAGTGTGATTGAGTAAATTCACTTTGTGTAATTGTTGAAGAGAGTGGATATTTCTCATTGAGCTAGGCTCTGTAGACGTAGAGAAATCGAACTGCATAAATAACTATTTGTATCATTCGTCTTTCTAGTTTTGCATTTAGTGCTTGAAGGAGTGTCTACCATCTCAAACACCACTTTGGTTGAATAGTTTGATTCAAAGCAACAATCCAAACATTTCAATTGGCATAAGAGTCTATCACTTAAAAGTAGTTAGTAGAGATACAATGTGTTGCTAGAATCAAGATATGGAAGGTTCATCCACATCTAAACCCCCTATGCTCGAAGTTGCCAATTACGCCAACTAGAAAGCACACATGAAGGCCTATATAAAGTCAATTGATGAGAAAGTTTGATATGCAATTTTGACTAGCTGGGAATCTCCCAAAATGGATATTGATAATAGCAGAGTAGTCAAACCAAAGGCTCAGTAGTCTACTGAAGAAGAAAAACAAGATAATGCCAATTCAAAGGCATTATATGAAATTTTTTGTGATGTTGACATGCAAAAATTCAATAGAATTGCCAAGTGCACTGTTGCAAAGAATACTTGGGATATCACAGAAACAGCTCATGAAAGAACTTCCACAGTTAAACAGTAAAAAATGCAAATGATGACTTCGAAATTTGAAGCTTAAGGATGCAAAAATCAAAAACAATTAGAAGGTTTTATGCCAAGTTGTATGATTTATCAAACCAAGCTTTTACTTGGGGGAAGAGTATCCTAACACCAAACTTGTGAGAAAAGTGTTAAGGTCACTTCCTAAAAGGTTCTCCATCAAGGTTAATACTATCAAGGAAGCTAAGAATCTTAAGCAACTAGAAATAGATGAACTCATTGGTTCTTTACACATCTTTGATATGAATATGGATTAATCAAAACGTAGCAGAGAAAAGGGTGATAAAAATGTTGCTTTTCAAGCCAATGAGGTAGTGACCACTTTTTGAAATGCTATTATTGAAGAACTTCATGAGAAAATTATTGGATATGATGTCCTAAGTGTAGTATATTCGTTTATAAACTTGTAATTTTTCAAATAGATTGGTTAATAAAAAAAATTCATGGATTACAATTAATATACTTTATATAATTGTCATCATATGGTTTTTGCACGCTAAGCAAAGTAGAATCAAATATTGCTCACTGGTTGTCTACTGTTTAACTAATACTAAGTGGTATTACGTGGTTAGATCATAATACTAAAAAGATAGCTTTTATTAGTAGACGAACCTAAACATGTCCTTAGTCTAATCGAAAATGAACAAACTGATTGAAAGACTAATATGTTGTCTGTCAAGTCCAAGTGGGGAGATGTCTTATCTTGAACATCGGAATGGATGACTCTTAGAGATAGAGACATAGATGTGATTGACTGGACTGACAGTACATCAAACTGGACCTAAGTAGAATAGATCTTGAATTCATTTATGGATTTATTCGCTTGTGATGTTCATAGTGTGGCATACTTAAATCCTAAGTGGATGGCGGATTATGTATGCCTGACTTGTACACTTTGATGCAAGTAAAAGCTTGAGTTTGAATAGATAATGAACTTAAAGCTGGTGCATTGGGTGTATGACTTCTGTAGTACGTAACGTTATTTACAACAATAGAATTCATGGCCTGAGACATGGGTGAATGATATCCTCTCATTGGCATTACATGGTTGATGAAAAGTAAACATGGTCATGGGCTTTTCGTCTATGTGATAAATAACTTAATTATTATTCGATAGTTATTGAATTTTCATGAAGGAATATGTAATGTTATCATGAGATAAAATAAGATCATATTGGGAGAACAAATATCATCCCAAAGAGATCTAGGATATCCTATAAGTGTAACACACTTATGACAATGTCATTGGACAAGCATTGAGTAGTTGCTTTCGTAATGGTATGTTGTTAGAGAGAGCTCAATCACGATACTATAGTGGAATAACTTCGTGATTAAATGAGTTTATATTTAATAGGTGAAAAGTCTGAACTTAATTATAATCATTTGAGTCCTAATTACATATGACCAATCGGTCCCTTCACTAGCTTGTTGAAACCATAAATGAATTGTGTATTCGAATAGAAATGAATAGAATGAATAAGAAATAAGAAACATTCAAAAATGATTATGGATTTTTATGAAATAAAAAAATAGAATCATTTGGAAATGAATGTGAGTTTTCAAAATGGAAATGAAAATGGAAATGATTCATTTGCAATTATATATAAATTACTTAAAATTTATCGAAAAATGAATTTATGTTTTTGAACTGTTTTGAAGCCTGAAATTTAAAATAAACCATTCGGTCAAAGTGAACATGTTGAGTTGTGAAATAATAAACATATTTTCTCAAAATTTTACCAAGGGTAAAATCGTTAAAATTTTATCAGAGGTAAAATCGTCAAAATTTTATTAAGGGTAAAATAGGGATAAGAAAATTGTTTAATATAGAATATTAAAGTTTATTTTGGAAAATTGAAAAACTGAATCGGGTTGAATCACATTATAAAGTATTGGGTCAAAAGGCTTAGGAAGTACTCATAATTGGACCCGATGTAAAGGAGGCCCAAAACCCCTCATATAACATGAAGGGGAGGCAACCCTAATAGGAATGCTAAGGTGTGTCGTCCACCCCACTCCTACTCTAACTAGAAAGTTGTTTTTCTATTTGAGATAAACCACTACAACTCAACAAGGGTTCTATCTTCTCTTCTTATAAATAGATGGCACTGGTAGGGCATAAAATAGAATTTAGAGATATTGTTACTCTATTGAAAAATAAAGAGAATTTATTCTCAACTATTAAATATATTTTTCCAGAATAATAATTCTACCAGTTTCTATTAAAAAAGAGAGAATTTATGTTTTCACCCCAAATAAAATAGAGAACTTTTTCTAGTTCTGTGTTTGGTTCAATTGGTTCGAGCCCACACTCAAAATAGTTGGTGGTACAAGAATAACGGAAAAGAACATTTGGTTGAAAGTCGGGAATAATGAATGACTGCTAAGCTGAAAACACCTGCATGAATTTGTTTAAGGTTTATTGCTAGAAATATCACAAACCGGGTCAGTTTTCAAAATTTTAATTTTCTGCTGTATAAGAAAACTATTTTTAATCTGAATTTTTTCCATCAGTTATAGTGTCTCCCTAAGGAGCCTGTAGACCGTTGTCACAGTACCGCTCTATGAAACTTATAAATTGTTGTCACAGTGTCACCCTGAAGGACCTGTCGATAACTGTTTACACGGTATCACCTCGAAGGACCAGTCAATAACCTCGCTATACCTCCAAACTCCCTTAAATCCCCTTTCAGTCTGCCTATTCCTTCGTTACGTTTGCTTTCTTATCTTTTACTAACCCGTCAAAATAATTCCTTCCGTACTCCTCATTTTTAAAACATACTTTTCACACCCAACAATTCACTTATTACTATAACATATAATATGTCATATTTTAATACGTCAATACACCAACACATCGTACATTCAAAGAGCATACTGCAATCATTCATATATGTCCTTAGCCTTATGCATGCATAGTTCACCCAATCATCACAAACATACATAACCACAGATTTCAAACTAAACTCAGAGAAAACACTTAAACAGAGCAATTGAGCAACACAACAACAAGCAACACCCAAAGTGGGGCACATAAACTCACCTACTATCCTTTCTCTTTACCAACTTAGGTTTTCCAAACACCATAGCCTCCTTCATCCTGGAAGCTAAGCATGAAAACTATAATACAAACTAAACCGAAACATCCATACTTTAGAAACCAATATTCAATAACATATAGAAACCTTTCAGAATTTTCTCAGAAATCCTTAACTTCCTTCTCTTCCTCAAATCTTTGAAGGCAGGAAGGTTAAGAATCTTACCAGTTTATGCGGTTCTCACCTATTAGACATCAAACTTTGATTTTAGCTTTCCATACAGAGCTTTCCCTTAAATTCTTACTTTTTCGGAGCAAACTCAAAAAAAAAATGAAGCAAATGAAACATAAATCAGAAGAATTCCCCTGCTGAATGACATTTCTCACATATATGTATCTCCCACGCATGATCATCAAGGACCCCAAATTCAAAACCATTAGCTGCTAATCATTATGTTCCCCAGTAAGGAACCAGTTGGTTCCAACCCAGTTGAACTAAAATTACATCTTAACTAATTATTAACCAGTCTCAATTTTTTTTCAAGATTTCGAGTAGAGCCCTTCGACTTACTACTACTTTATTTAATTGAATCCAAAATTTTGGACTTAATAGAATTTGGGTGTGACAGTAATTGTTGAAGAGAGCGGATATTTCTCATTGAACTAGGCTCCAGAAATTTAAGAAAATAAATTGTATAAACAACTCTTTGTGTCTTGTGTGTTTTTAGTTTTGCATTTAGTGCTTAAAGAAATGCCAACCATCTCAAGCACCACTTTGGTTGAATAGTTTGATTCAAAGCAATGACCTAGACATTTTAAACTTGTTTAAATAGCCTTATTTTAACACCTATTTTAACAACTTCCTAAATAAATTTTCAAGACAGCTAAGTCTAGTATAAAGTTGGCATTTTTACTTTGATTTTCATAGGGTGTTACACTGTCAGCAAATGCATTTTAAGCTATGTTTTATTACGTCTTAAATGGTGTTGATCAAAATTTGGAAGAGTAGGAGGAAAGATCGATAATCTAATATTAAGGGTTATCATTATCCTTATCCTTTAACCTATTTATTTAGAGATTTATTTGTTGATTTTACTTAGTTTAAAAGGATCTATTTTGGGATAATTATTGAAGATATTTCAAGGGATATATTCAACCTTTTACTAAGAGTTTTATGTCTATCAAAACTTTGCTAAAGGGATGCTTATATTTGCCTATAAATAGGTCGCTAGTCAACTTCTTCATTGAGTCATTTGGAGAGTGTGTTATATGCTTATTGTTTAGGAATTTTTATGGAGAGGTGTTGTATGTAATGTGAGTTACTTAGGGAGAGTGATTTCTAACAATTTGGGTTCAACTTTTGGGTTTCAACTATCCTAGTGAGAAGGTAGATTGGACTTAAACCAAGAGTTGTAGTGGATAAATTGTTGGACAAAATAATTCTTTGAACAAGGCTTCGCAGAGTAGGATTGGGGAATTCGAACTATGTTAACAAATATTGTGTGTTAATTCTCTCTATACTTATCCCTTTTGACTCACGTTTTGGATTTGTGGTTATTTCTTTTCATCTTTTATTTGTTTACTAGTTGCTTTCTGTTCAAACACATGTTTGAACATTTGTCTAAACATTAGTTTGAACATAGAGTTGATGCGTCATAAACTAACTAAAAATTTTACTAAGGTAAGTGTACCTATCAATTAATAGTATAGCTACAACTAGCAAAGATATCATTCCACGTAAACTAAAAGTACTAGTAATTACTGTCTTTCTATTATTTAACCGAATAAATTGAGTGATTGATTAAAAACTAAATTAATTCACAAATAAACAAAATAAAGAACAAAACAAGAAAATAAACGATTAAGAACCAAGAAGCAAAACAATACCCAGGAAAAAATTCACCTACATTTCATCTGTCACTATCAACCTAAATTATGTAATTTCTTTACTTAGTATCTTGATCCGTAGAAATCCCTAAATTATGCTAATATCTATTTCGAGAGTAAGAGCAACTAACTCTAGGATGATTAACTGAAATTTCTTTCTAACTAAAACCCCTATTATTGCATTAACTCGTGTTATGGATTCTCCTATTATATTTGACTCTAATCTGCTAGATTTATGTTGTCCTATTTCTAGGATTGCACTCAACTCCACTCAATTACGCAAGATTTATTCTTAAATAAGGTTTATCCCTCCTCTGATTTAAACACATCAAACATGGATTAATAATCTAGAAATATCAAATCAAGAATTAAGCACTCATAATTGAGAATAAGATCTAAGTATTTATTGCGTAAAATAAAAATCAAGAGACAAAATTCATCATAGGGTTCATGTAACAACCCGTTTTTAGTCAAATCGGAATAGTGATTTCAGAACCACAAATCCAAAGTCAAAATATTTATTTTATTATTATTTTAATGTCTACAGTATGATATTATGTTGGTGTGAAAATTTTGTTAAGAAATTTTATCATTTGAATGGTCAATTTGATAAAAAGGACTAAATTGCATAAAATGCAAAAATGACATTCTATTAGTTAAAGGTGTCTAATAGCTATAGAAATTTAAATTAAAGGTCCTTATGTGGTTATTAACCCATTTATATCATAATGGATGTTGGTAGTATGGAATTTAGAATAATTATTAAATATTTTTAAGGTTAATTATGTAAATTGGTTAATTAAGGTTAACTAAAATAAAACAAAACAAATTTCTTTCTTCATTTCATATTCTTCAACCGTTTTCAAGAGAGAAAGAAACCATTTTTCTTATTTTAGGGTTCAGTCACTTTGAGACTAAATTGGTAAGTGGTTTTAACTCGGTTTTTAATGAGTTCTATGTTTTTGAGATCGTTACAACTAGGTCTAGCTAGCCTAGGGACTATTTTGCAATACTTTTAAAGATTTTAAATGTTTCAGTTGATGAATAAGCATGTTTATTGATGTTTGATGGTAGATTTTTTAGAAAAATGCAAAATAGGGATTAAATTGAGAAATGTGTAAATTGTGTGGTAGAAATGTGAAATAATGTTGATAATTCGGCTAGCTTGGGTATGATTAAAATTACATGAATTTGCATTTTATGAGTCAAGGACTAAATTGTAAAAATGTTGAAATATTAGGGGCAAAAGTGTAAATGTGGTTTAAAGTGTGTTTTGGACTAAATTGAATAGAGAGATAATTAAATGAGCTGAATTTGATATTATATAGATCAGGAAAAGTGGAATTTGGAATTAGATCGGGGAAAAGACAAAGTATTCGATTAATCGACCAATTTCATCGTTTTTGAACCAGAGGTAAGTTCGTATACAATGAGCTTTATTATAATTTTGTTTAAATGTTTTGATATTGCATAAATTGTGATTTACGATCTTACGAACACTTTCGACGAAGATTCGGCATTGGAAGTCCTGGTTGAACCTTAGGAATAGTTTAGGATACTAGTGACATGTCATTAGAGAATACATTAAGTTGGCTTCGGGCCATGATATTAGCACTTCGGGTGCAAGTTATACCAATTTGGCTTCGAGCCATGAATATCGACTGATTTGGCTTCAGGCCATGAATATTGGCTAATTTAGCTTCGGGCCATGATATCAGTATTTTGCATATAAGTCACCTTGATTTGGCTTCGGGCCATGGTATAGGTACTTAGTGAGCGAGACTCTTGAGTATCCAACTTCTATTCCAAATGGTTCAATGGGCGGATTAAATATAAGAAATAGTGAGAAATATTCATATTTTGGTACAGTTATGTACAAAAATTCAAATGTGTATTGAATCCATGAAATTGTGAGTTAATGATCATTGTGGGAATGAATATGTAATAATATTGTGATTAATGGTTTGGTAGTGTATTTTGTTATTTTACTTAAATGGTGATTGAATAGTAAACTTGATTGATGATTATGTGTTAGGCTTTTGGGCCAAATTAAATTGTGACCTCGTTTTACTCACTTAAATTGTAGTTCAACGAATATGAGGAAAAGGTAAAGATCGTCAAATTCTTTGATTAAAATTACTAATTATGTGATAACTAAAAATTGAAAGGCTAATGTTGTTTAGGCTAAGGCTAAGATATATTAAATTGGCTAAAGAGGATTATGTTTATAAAGTGAAGTTATAAGTTTATTTCTTTGTATTACGAACTTACTAAGCATTCTATGCTTACTTTGTTTTAATTTCCTTGTGTTTCTAGATATTGGAAGCTCATTCGGGTTGGAAGGTGTAGGAGACATTATCACACTATCCATCAGCTATTGTGGTACTCTTGGTTTTATTCTTTCAGTTATGATGGCATGTATAAGTTGTTTTGGCTAATGATAGGCTACGTGTTTTGTTAATGAGGGATTTTAGCCATTTGATTTGGCTTGTAAATGATGTGTATTTTAGTTGGTGAATAACCATGTGATTTGGCTTATCTTGGTATGTATATGTATATTTATGTGTTAATGCTCCTTGGTGATATGGTAAATAGCTTATTTTTGTCCACACGGGCAGAGACATGGGTGTGTGTCTCAGCCCTGTGTGACACACGGTTAGATTGCATAGCCGTGTGTCCCCTGGTGTTGATTTTGAAACCAAGTCAATATGCTCCACACGGCCTAACACACGGGCGTGTGACATGGCCGTGTGGTATAAGCTAGTATACCCTACAGGTTTGGCACGGCCTAACACACGGCCTGGCACACGGGTGTGTATGGCCATTTTTAAGGCACGCGGACTAGCCACACTGGCGTATGTTTGGCCGTGTGACCAAGGTCAGAGAGTTACATGGGGTTGAACACGGGCTAGGACACAGCCATGTGCTCCCATTTCGAATGTCCACACGGCCTGTGACACGGGCGTGTCTGGTATTTTTATTTTTATTTTTTTTTTGAAGAAAAAGATGATCGAGTTTCATGCTAAAGATGAGAGATGATTAAATTTGTGATCATACTAAATTTTTTAATAAAATTAAGGGAAAAAGCTAATATAAAGACTGAATATATACACTACTTAAAACGTACAAGTATTAAATCTGCACAAATCAATAAATATAGAAATTATCCTAAGAATTTAACCTAAAAGAAAATTAGAGTTATGTATCTAAACATAATGGGCCGCAAAACAAACCCAACTCTTTTTAAAAAAGCCCAATTGAAGTTTGAAGTTTAAAAAAAAAACCCAACTCTAGATGACTTATTGTATCTTTTATGGTGCTCTTGGGTTGGCACATGTGAAATCTTTGTTGGTTTACTACCCTATTTGTATCATCAAGTGTTAATAATTCATTATTGTTTTTCGTCACCACAAAATACGACTTTTTTAAACAATGCAGCATTTTCAAATGAATTTTTGTTGGCAAAAACTTATGGCGAAATTTTGTATTTATCTATAAATTTCATATCCTCTCAGCTAAGATGTAATATATACATTTGTTCATAGGTCGGATTATTCATCCAGGCTTACAAAATTTGGGAGAGTTTTAATAAAACTATTATGTTCAAAAAATAGATTTGGACAAAAAATTAGGCCCATTTAAAATACGACTTGGACTTGAACTTGAACTTGAACATTCAAGGCCCAAGTCCGGCCTAGCACAACTCATTTTTAAGTTTATAATACTTTATGCTATGTTATTTTTATATATTATGTAATTTAAAACCCATTAAAAAATAAATTTATACTAAATATATTATACTACTCTAATGTAAACATTAAAATAATGTTAAGATGACTATATAAAAATTTTCAATAAATAAAAAATGTATAAAACTATTAAATATTAAAATAACATAATACAAATATTTTAAAAAAATAAAAATAATATGGGTAGGCCTAAAATGGACTTGAGTTAATCTTTTACAAATATAAGCAAGTTTGGGCAAAATTGTAGGTTTATATTTTGGGTCGAGCCGGACTTAAACAAACATAAAATATGTTAATATAATACTTAGGCCCGACCAATGAGCACCTCTAAAACATATTTGTGAACTTAAAGTTAAATTTTAACCCTTTTTTTTAACCATCTTTATGAGATGATATTTTAGTAGCAAATTTGAGGTTTCAATCTTGACACCTATTTCTTCCTTTTATTTTTAGATTATTCTATTATCTTCCTTGTGTTTTGGTTTAATATACATTCAATTATACCAGTTATATTAAATTAAAAACAATATTCTTTTTTTTGTAATATCAAACATTTTATTAATTGAAATGAAAAATGATTATTGTAGGTGTAGATTGTTTGAGATTAAATTATGATTATCATCCCTCTATTATGTTTGAATTCAGGGTTTAGTATCCATATTTTAATTTGCTATAATTTAGTTCTTCTATATAATATAATTAGTTAGTCGAAATAGTTGATACCCTTAATTATTCCAATTAAAATGTTGAGGTAATTTTTTTTCTTAAAAATACTCATTTAAACTTCATATTGAATTATATATTTTTTGTATTAGGAAAATGTGTTTGAGAGAAATTCGCATCTTCATTTTAATCAGAATATATGCTAATTATTTAGATTAATTAATGTCATTGTAAAAGTTGAAGACCGTAGTATATCAAATTAAAATATAAATACTAAATCTCAGATGTGAGTATAGTAAAGAGATCAAAACTGCAATCTTATTATTATCTTATAATGACTAAAAAGAAGAAGAAAAAGAAAGAATTGTGTTATTAGTTAGCCTAAATAAATATCATTTTTAATCATTTCAGTAATTAACATGGATTTTTTAATATATATATATATACTTATTCCAACTCATAATGCCAATCAATATAATTTTTTTTGTTAGAATAATATTTTTTTAAAAAAATCCACATCAAAGTTTTAATTAAAGTATAGTTAAACAATATTAACTATTTGGACTAACTAATAACATTGTAAAATATAATGATTAAATTATGTTAAAATTTAAAGTATAAATGTTAAATCTTGAATTTAGACATAATAGAGGGACTAAAAATGAAATTTTACCATGATCCTATAATAAAGGACACATGTCAACGTAAGCCTTCTTTTTATGTATAGATGTATACATTAATGCCTCATTTGTGTAAAAATATACTAGTATGGTTCCTACCATGCTTCTTGTTAATTAGTTATTTTTGGGTTAAATTATAGAGTAAATATTTGAAGATTAAAATATATTTCAAGTTTCTATACTATGCCTATGTTTGAAATTTAGTTTTTATACTTATATTAGTTTCTCTATTTTTCATATTTAAAATTTTAAACCCAAGTGTTAACACCGCTAAATTCTTTTGTTAAATTTGTTGGTGTAATATTTTGCAATGGATTTGAATTTGACAAATGATTTTAACAATATTTACAACTCTTAAAAGTTTCATAAGCATTTTAATCAAAATAAACCATTTGGACTAAACAATGAAATTGTAAAAGTTTGAAGTTCCGAATTTTGTGAAAAAAGTTAAAGTATAAAGATTAAATCTTAAATTTGGGTGTAACACCAAGACCAAAATTGAAATTTAACTGTTGTTATATAATCTAAATTTGAGTATAGCATAGGGACCAAAATTAAAATTTTACTATTTTAATGCAAAATAAAGGGAAAAAAGTGTTTTATATAGGTATATTAACATAGGGACCAAAATTGAAATATCACCATTTCCCTATAAAATGCAAAAAAAAAATGATGATCCACGTGTATAAATAGTTTTTTTAATTGGTGAATAAATAGTTATATATATATTATGTTTTTGACACTTTTTTTTTTTTTACTTTTGAGGATTTAAAATTCTTTGGTTGAAAACATGAATAATATTATTAGCTATCTATCAGGTCCTAGGCCAAGCTTGGAAAAAAAATTCAGATGTTCTAAGGTTCTTACGTTATGAAGAAAAGTTATGAGTGTCATTATTCGTCTTTTGGATGTTCCGTAATTCTTAAGTCAGTTTAATAGTTATCTTATGAGAAAGTAAAAGAGATAATATTACAGGGGAGGAGAGAGGCCCCTCTAAGAGGATAATACTTCTGGCTTGCCTTTTTCGTCCAAAGTTATCCCTTATTTATTCTTGATCTCCAAGTATCTTGATATAATGGGTCGATTTTGTACCACATTTGATGGCTTCATTAATGCTTTATAGTTATCATAGCCAATGTCTTGCTATCACAATTGTCTTTCATTAAGTCCGGATAGGTTATAATGTGATCAAAAGAGTAGTGAAGACTTGCATCAAAAAGTTTGTGAGATGTAATACTTTGATCATTTAAATATCTCACAATTAAATTAATGCTTTTTGATTTTTTGAAAGGTTTGACTCTTTCGATTATATGAAAGTAAATTTGTGAAAATCAATTTGTTTGGCTTAAGGCTCCTTTAAATGGACGGTGTGTTTATCAGCGGTTAGTGTAAAAATAGCAATGACGATGAGATTAGATACTGTAATGATACTGTAACATAAGACAAAAAAATTGCTAAACGCAACATACAAAAGAAAAATGCCCATCTAAAAGATGACTTAGTTATATCCCAGAGATTTGACTATATGACAACGTCAACAATTGAATTAAAATATTCAAATTAAGTTGTGAATTAGTTTATACATTCTCTCTTGCTTACTTTTGCCTCCAAATCTTCTTTTCACTACCTAAATGTACCATTTATTTAATAAACTTTCCCAAATATTAATTCAGTTGAGATTTCTTTCATAATTTTATAATAGCTAAAATTCTAGATTTAAAACAAAATGTTCCCAAGAAATTATTAAACAAATTAAAGTCATGTCTTGTAACTTTTTTTCCTTTCTTTTTAAAAAAGAGAAAACCAACTATTTTAAGTAAAAAGATACAATGCCACAAAGACTTAAATCTTTTCTTCGAGATATGAACGATGTCAAATAGTTTAAGGAGATGCTATCGTCTCTTGAATTGATTAGGTTTTCCTAGAGATTCATGTAAACATGTCCCAAGAATCTGCTTGGTTGTGAGACTCATTCTTATAATTAGGATATTTATTATTTTTAAAATTATTTAAATTTAATTATAAAATATAAAATATTTTCAATATTAAATTAATAATAATATACTTTGCAAGTCAAATTAAGCTAAGCATGAAAAAAAAAATTAAGTAGGCATTTGGTTCGCTGAATGTAATATTACAACTCATAATGGTAATTTCTTACGGTGTTTGAATTTCAACATTCCAGTCATCCCATAATCTCGTATTACGAAAGAAAATGTGAGTTAGGACAATTCTTATTTTGCAATTGGAGATGATGAAAACTATGTTTCAGATGCTAATGCTTGTGGCAATTTCACTTTTTCTTAGGAAATTTAGAAATAGACCTAAAATATCCTATGCACATAAAAGGCTTCGTAAGCATAATATTAGGGGTACTCAACTTACTTAAAATGATCTTTGAGAGTGATAAAAAAAAACATAGATATTTGTTGGATGGATAGGAAATCTTTTCTAATTTTGTGTCATTTACTAAAAGGCCAAGGGAGATTGAAAATAAAGTAGATGAATGATTGTAGGATAAATTATTATTAGTTTCCTTCACATTGTATCCCGCCATACTGAGAATAGAGTTTTTAAGTGGATCTGGTGAAACCATTATTTCATGAAGTGTTAAACTCAATTTTGAGGTTGCATTCAATGCTTTTTAGAAAACCAGAACCTATACTAGGGAATTCAACAGATGATAGATGGAAATGGTTTAAGGTATTGTCTCAGAATCCTTACATGAGTAATAAATTAATTGATTAAATTTAATACACAAATGGTTACTAATTTCAAGAATTTCAATTTCTTTATGAATCTAAGGTTGTTTTGGTGTTTTAGATGGAACATACATAAAGGTCAATGTGAAATCAATTGACAGACTTAAATATAGGACAAGGAAAATTGAAATTGGTACAAATCTACTTGGTGTTTGTACACTAGGCATGCAATTCATTTATGTCTTACCAAGGTGGAAAAGTTATGCAATTGATGGTAGAATACTCAGGGATGCTACTAGCAGAAGAAATGGTTTAAAAGTTCCACAAGGTAATGTTACGTACTTGATACATTAAAGGAAATAAAACTTCAACTAGTGTTGTATGTTAGTTCAATTCTTAATTTGAATCTATAGAACTTCACTATTTATGTGATGTTGGATACGCAAATGGAGAAAACCTTTTTGCATCATATAGAGGTCAAAGATACCACTTGAACGATTGAAGACAGGGCACCAACCTACTGTTGGGAAATGTATCCATATTGTAGTAAACATGTAACTGTTTTCTATTTATTTGAACGATAAATAAATAAATAAAGTTAATTTCACATTTCACTATTATATCTTTTGAATGTATGTCTTTTATATTTTGCATGCATAGCGAAATTATGACAAGTAAATATTAGCTCATTGATTGTCTAAAGTTCAAACTGAAAATAAGTGGTATTGTAAAGAACGTTTACATTGCGAGAAAGACGACTTACTTCAGTAGATAATCTAAATGAGTCCGTAATCCTATAAAAGAATCAGAGTGAGCATTTGATTCTAATATTGAGAATGATTATTATATCATCTATAATTCCAACTGGGGAGATGGTTAGTCTTAACTATCGAAGCAGTTGACTCCACGAGTAGAAAGACATAGTTGTATTCATTGGTAGAATGATACATTGGACTAGACCCAAGATGAATTAATTTTGAATCCATTTGTGAATTAATTCACTTGTGACGTTTATAGTGTGATTTACCTAAATCCTAAGTTAGTCACTGACCATGCGTATGTAACTCATGTGCTTTGATGTAAGTGGAGGCTTATGCTCTAAAGATGATCGAACCCATAGCCGGTATGTTGGATACATGACTTGTGTATGGCATGGCTTTACTAACAACAGTGGAATTCATAGCTCAATTAAAGAGTTAATGATATCTTTTCATTGGCATTGTACGAATTGATAAATATGGAACGTGGTCACGGGTTGCTTGTTCTCGAACGAGCAATTCATCACAGTCATTTGTTGATAGTAATCATATTAATCATTAAGAAGACACAATGCTAGCAAAAAGATAAAATATAATTGTATTGAGTGAACGGATTTAACTCAAAGGAATCAAGGATATCATATGAGAGTAACACACATATGACGAGGTCATTGGACAAAGTAGTTGGATAAATTACTTTCGTAAAAAGTATACAATAAGGAGTTTTCAATCATGGTACTTCTTGTGGACTTACCCATGATTAAGTAATTGAGAATTATTAGAACGATGCTTCTAGACATAATTGCAATCACTAGAGTCTAATTGTATATGTCTGATTAGTCTCTCTGCTAACTCAACAAAAGCTCGATTGGACTGCATTTGAATCAAAATAAAATTCTACGACTTTGGAAATAATTTAATTGAGTCAATTTAATCGATGTGGAATTAAATTAGGTAGTCGTGAGAATTGTTCAACTAGAGAATTTGATTAGAGAATTTTCTTAAAAAATTAATTTGGAAAATCTAAGTGATTTTAAAAAAAAATTAATTTTGATCAAGTAAAATTAAATTAATCAAATCAATTTAAATTAATATGATATTTTTGGAAGTTAATTTTCAAGTGAGACAATTGGCCCAATGGATAATTGAATTTGAAAATTGGATCTGAGATTGTAAATTTAGCTCGAGATCCCAAAACTGAGACCTAAAAATTGGTTATTAATTTTATTTCAGATTAATTATTCCAAAAATAATATTATTTTAATAGTTTA
The DNA here is from genome assembly GCF_007990345.1 of Gossypium hirsutum. Classification (NCBI taxonomy): domain Eukaryota; kingdom Viridiplantae; phylum Streptophyta; class Magnoliopsida; order Malvales; family Malvaceae; genus Gossypium; species Gossypium hirsutum. Next base: position 57,139,914 of record NC_053432.1, on the reverse strand, counting down.
ATATTAAATTAAATTTAATATTTATCTTGTAGATAAACATTCTATTATTTTAATAAGATTTAATATTAAATTTAATCTAATATTTATCTTGATATAATATATATTAATTTAATATTAAAGTGATTAAAGTTAATCATAGGTTTAACTCTCTAAACTCTCTCTATATAAAGAAAGCATTGTGTCATTATTTACACACACTTGAATTCAAGAGAAAGATGTAGAGAGAAAATTCTTTGAAGAGATTATTCTAGAAAATTTCTAGACATATTTTTTTGATTTACAACTTGACCCTAAAGTTTAAAGAAATTATAAAATTACCCCTCTAGTAATTTTTGTGAAAAAAATTTCTGATTCGAAGTTAGTCTACACTCGGCAAACATGAGCTTAAGGGTAAAGGAGAAGACTACTTGGTCGAAGGGCTCATCCTAGACAAATTGAAAAGGTACAATTTTGATTAAGTGTTTATTACTTCAGATATCACAACCAAGATCTTATTTTGAAATTTTTTTTAAAACTCTGGTTTTTTCCTAAATTTATTTTTCGCTGCGTTTTCCAAACCCACTTTTCCAACACCTACTATGCCTAAAGAGTATTTCAACAAGCACAAAACTGCATTGAAAGATGTTTTGGTATATTGAAAGTTAGATAGACTATTTTAAGGGAAATCATTTTATCTCATAAAAACACAATGCATAATCATTTCTACTTGTATTCTCTATAATTTAACTCAACGCTGACTTAAGATTGATTGACATTGTATCATAAGTTAACTCTCGACAATAATTTAGAATTGATTATAACACCATGACAAATAATTGTATTCATTTAGTAATCTTAATTTGATGTATTCATGTGTTTAAATTTTGTTTTACTTAAAATTTAGTATTTTTATTTTATTTTAATATCATACATATTTGATGTGTTATTATTAATTAGTTTCAAATAATATATTTTATTATTGTATGTTATTTTTAAACACAAATATTTGTTCTAAATATATGATATCCACGTGCACTTGCATGTGATAAAGTTTCTAGTGTTATTTTATGTCCCTTTAAACGTTGTTTAAAATTTTCGTCAAATTATGGTAGAGCGAAGCACATGAGTTGATTTTTCTCTCCAAGATTTTGATGATTTCCTTTCTTGTTTGTTTTTCTTTGGGTCCGTCTTTGTTCGTCTTATGAACAATTGGAAGGTTGTGAGTGGGTGGGTTGGTGTTGCTGTTTGTGGTGGATACGTGAGTGCTGTGTATTTCTCTCTAGTTGGCAGTGGAAAGGCACATTCTTGAAGGGTGGTTTTTGCCATTTTTTGGTAAGAATGTTGGAGTCTTGATAGTGGTTTTGGATCGTGCTCCATGGCGATGGCTTTCAAATGGCGATTTTGTCTCTTTCAGTTTGCATATTTTTTACGTTTATTTTTTAAGTGCACTTTTTACGTTTCTTCCCATATTATTAGTCTTTTTTTTTCTGTTTTAAGGTTTGTTGGTAGTTTAAGCGGTTGCTTGGCAAGTTTTACTCCTTATTTGTTTTCTTTATTTTTCATTGACTCTTCTTTACCCCGATTGGTTAGTTGCTCTAGTTTTGTCTTCTTTAATCATGGTTGCTTTCTAGTGTTTCAAGATGTTTTCTTTTGGTTTCTTCCTACTTTTCTTTCTAGCGACAAACAGTTTTGGAGGTGGAAAGCTTTTAGTGTTAAAAGGGTGACATTTTTTTTAGTATTTCTTGGTACTCCTAGGGCTGCTCTCTCTTAACTGGCTGTTGCGCCTGGCTCAGCCTTGTTTCAGCTTGTTCGAGGAGGTCTTTGCTCGGGTCCTCTTATTGGAGTTATTTTTTTTGTCTTGTTCATCTCTTTGTTTTAATCATAGACTTCTTGTTTTAGTTTTATGATAACTTTGTAAAGGGATTGTAAATTGGACTGTTTAATTTTTTTGGTTTTGTGTGTTTTTTCCCTTACTGTTTCGTAATTTTTATCTTATGTGTGCTAGGTATCCCTCGTTGGTTCTTTCTACAATGTGCTTTCCCGTTATAAGTTTAGATTTCTTTTACTGCTTTGGATTTTTACTTTTTTTTTCTTGTGGGTTTTGTCTCATATGTCGTGGTCTTGTGGCTCTTTTCAGTTGCGATTGGGAGGTAAATCATTGTCCGACTTTGTGCTGCTGGGGCTATTTCTCTACGATGGTATGTGTGTAATATCCCGAAAATTATTACAGTAAGAAACTAAGATGGTATCCTTGATATAGTAAAGTAAGGAAATAAAGTGACAAAAAGGGAAATTTTGAGTTATGTCAACATTGGGAAGTATATTATGACATGTTAATTCAAGAAAGGATTAAATCCCAAAAGTGAGAAAAGTTTTGTTGCCCAAGAGTAAATACTCAAATTTTGAGGGGTTAAGTGTAAATATGAAAATTTTAAAGGACCGATAGTGAAAATATTTTAAGGGTGGATTGATCTATAAACTAAGGAAAATGGATGGATTAGGACCAAATTGAATAAGTAAAGAATTATAAGGGACTAAATCGCAATTTTACCAAATCAAGTGATGACTCAAGGATGGAATTTTAGAAAATCATAAAGGGCAAAATGGTCAATTAGAAAGAGAGAGAACTCTAGAAGGCAATGATGATATTAGAGATATTTTGATGATATTTTATAATTATTTAATTAGATAAATATTATTTTATTAATATTTTAATGAGATATTTTGTTATTATTTTATTTAGTATAAAAAAAAAGAAAGATGAAGAATTTTTATCATCTTTCTATGCACCCACGTGAGAAGAGAAGAGAAGAAAGAAAATTTTCTTTCTTTACAATTTGGTCCTTTTACCAAAAACTCACCATTTTCACTTAGAAATTAAAAGAATTTCCATAGCTACTAACAGGGAAAAATAATGAGACAATAAGGAGCTACAATATCAAGTTAGAATTAAGAAATAGAAGCTATAGGAGAGAGAAAATCAAGTTAAAATTGAAATCAATAGGACAAGGTAAGAACATCAAGATTTCAATATATTTTTAAGTTTGATATTATTGAAAAAGTATGAAAATGATGTCAAAGTATAGTTTTATTATATAAGGTTCTATGTTATTGATATGTTAGTGAAAGGAAATAAGAGGAAGTGATGGGAAATATTGTAGAGAAAGGAAAGGATGGTGTTATAAATTTGGTTATCAACATTTTACACTAAAACAGTTTTGGACAGTAGCAATAGTCTGAAATTAAAAATTCACCAAAAATTGTAAAAATTCAATTAGAGGTTAATTCATGTATTAAATTAAATCCTGTTGAGTCTAGTTTTACCTGGAAGAAATGATGTAAGCAAAAGAATTTCATATTATGAGATATATGAATTTTTGTGAGACAGGGTCAGATTGATTTCGGGTTCCCCTGTTCTGACTTCGGAAAAGCATCAAAAATTGTAAGAAAATAATTAGGGTTTTAAATTTATATATTTAAATTCTATATTTTTAATAGAAATAAACAAAAACATCATCCAAACCCCGTATTAAGAGATAATTAATTTTTAGTAAGCAAAGGTCAAAGCTGTTGAACAGTAGAACGGGGATAAATTTGAAGATTTTACTGTACTTATTGGCTAAAATATAAATTCTAAAAATTTTATGGTAGAAATATATTTGAGTCTAGTTTCAAAAATATCGAGCGGATCTTAATTTAGAATTCTGTAGCACAAGATATAAATAAGTTATTGACTATAACTCAAGTGGACAGCTTTAATATGAAAATAAGTAAATAGTAGAATTATAGATAATATTACATACAAACTTGTTATATACATTAAGGACGTGGAATGGAGAGGAGGATGAGGAAATATATGAATATTCAACTAGCATGGGTTTTCATTAAAAATGGCTAATTTGCATGTTTTACGTTCAGAGACTAAATTTAATAAAAGACAAAATTTTAAGGGTAATTTTGTAAAAATGCCAAAAATTACCAAATTACATGAAATGAATTATTTTATTGTCTAAATTAATATGCTAAAAGAAATTATTAATATCAAGTGGGTTTAGAGCTTTAATTTTGTTGTATGATGATATTATAAAGTGATTTTGTTAAATATTGATGTTAGAATCAAATTGTGAAAATGGTTAAAATATTAGGGTTTGGTATTAAATTTATGTTTTATTAAGGGTTGTTTGATAGCCTGGAATATTTGGATAAATTATTAATTGAGGAAAATTAGTTGATTTGAAAGATTAATTAGTTAATGGACTAAATTGTAAAAGTTGTAAAAGTTGGGGTAATTATGTAAATTTGAAAAATTGAAGGGTATAAATAGTGAAATGAATTGAAACTGAAATATATTCTAATAAATGAGTAATTTTATGTTTTAGATCAAGATTTCGTAGATACTAGTAAAAAAGGAAAAATAGCGGAATAGTCCTTGAACTCCTGCAATTATTACAATTCAATTCAGGTAAGTTTGTATAGTTAAAATTTAATGTTTAATTATTAAATTGATGAATGATATTATGTATTTATTCATATCTATTACTGAAAACAAAATTATTGTTAAATTATGAAATTGAATTAAATGTTCAAAACAAGTGGAACGCGAGATTGAGTACAATCGTTCTGTGTCAAAAGATGAATTGACGGATAAGACCATAACTGGGTTATGGCACTATGAACGTAAGACCATGGTTGGACCATGGCAGTGTTTATATGTAAGACCATAACTGGGTTATGGCATTCTATTGATAAGACTATAACTGGGTTATGGCACTTTGAACGTAAGACCATGGTTGGACCATGGTAGTAATTATATGTAAGACCATAGCTGGGCTATGGTATTTTGACGATAAGACCATAACTGGGCTATGGCACTACTAATGTAAGACCATGGCAGGGCCATAGCAATGCATGTGTAAGACCATAGTTGGACTATGGCACAAAGAAAATGATGTACTCATATCCGTAAGCCGTTCTCCGATTCAGTAAGATCTAAAAAGTGACATATGAAATTAATGTTTGAAGACTTAATGTTATTATTGGTGTTGATCTAAAATAAGTGAATTCATCAATTGAAGTTGTGATGAGTAATAAATACAAGTGTGATATGTTGATAAAATAAGTTTATCAATGTTGAATTTGTTTGAAATATGTTCAAGTATGTAACACCCCAAACCCGGCCTAGACATTATGACCGAATCTGGCGTGTCACATTAAAATGCTTTTTTGAAAAACTTTTTCTTATTAATAAATCTCGCTTTAAAGAGAAAAACCTCTTTGTTTAATTCTAAAATTAACTTAATTATTTGTTAACCATTTTAAACCAGCCTTACTTTTAGAAACATGTTTATTGCGGAAGCATTTCAACAATGTTGCGAAAACATGATGTTATGAAAACAGATATCTTTTAGAAAACCGCACTCTACTTTTAACAGAAACAAATCATAATAGTTAAAAACCCCCAAATTAAAAACTAGAGAATTAGAGAAAAGGCCTTATTACATCAAAAACCCAACGAGAAAGTAATTTAAGTAATGTAAAAGAAAATACGAAAATTTAAAGCTGTTTGTAGTATGGCCACCTCCGAGTCCTCCTATACGTCGAACTGCCTACTAAGGATTACCTGAAAAATTTAAAAGAGGGGGTGAGTTTACGTAAACTCAGTGTGTACAACCTTCATCGATTATAAAGCATGTGTCACATCAATTCGGGCCTAAGCCCACTACATTAACGGTGGCACTTGAGCCTTTGCCTATAGTAGCCTCAGTTGGGCTTGAGCCCATATCACAATCATAGTCAGATTATGCAATGCATAAATACCCAACCAACCCTGCACTCCGTATCCCGTCTAACCCTACACTCCTGTGGGATTTAATCGACCCACCTATCCCTACACTCTTGATGTAGCACCGGTTGCGGCACTAACCAATTTCGCAGCAGAGCTGTCAATCACATAATGGCTTTAAGTCGTTGGTGGATCCACAGTCGTCAAGTGACCATGCAACCCTAGTAAATCATATACTTCCTCCAAATCAATGATCCTGTCCCCCATGCAACATAATATCACATGAATGCAAACATATCATAAATGGCATACAATAACAATCATATAACATGTAGGGGTATTTTAGTCATTTTGCCATTCGGGGGCATAACAGTTATTTTACCTATTTTAGGGTTCCAGCTCAGATAACGACCTCTCTGAAGGTCTACAGTCCTTTCGAGCGACACAGATAACCTAAATGATCATAACAGTGTATATGGGCCCAAGGCCTATTACTCGGTCCAAGTGGGCCCACACGCTCGTGTGGCCCATTTAGCCTAAACTCAATTACGGTTATATGACCCACATAGCCCAGTCCAATATTTATCACTTACCGCGGATTTAATATGTGTGAGACCCACGAGCCTATTAGGCCCATTTCGACCCATCGTCGCCCATAACGACCCAAGTCCACGAAAACGCTCATGGTGGCCTTTACAGTCTATCGCCCATGATTTTTGGGCTCAGTTTACCACATGTGCGATCGAACGCCCATGTGGCACCAAATGCCGAAGTTTCGATACTTCGGCTTTTCGGCTTTTGCCGTTTTACAGTAAAAAGGGGTATGATTACACACCTGATACGATAGGAATTAATCCCCACTCCAAACACTCCTATGCCCCAAAAGCCTCAATTGCCACACCCTTGGTCCTTAAGGAATGGTCAATCGCCTTTGATCGCTACCTATACAAAAAGATGCCACTATCCTACATTAGACTCGCATTAGAGGTATGATATCATCCCCAACCGAATCTCACTTACCACACAACATAGTAGAGTATAGATTAATGAAGTGGCACATATCGAAGTACGAAAAGAATTTATCTGAAAGGTAGATAGATGGGGTAGTCGGCAAGAAGAGAGAAGTTAGCAGATGGTTCAACAAAGTAAACAAACAGAAAGCCGAAAGAGGAAACAGTGACATTGAGGGCTTACCTTACAATATTCGGCCAACACAAAACATTAGAGTGAGAAAAGAGAACCGTGCACCTTACTCAACTGATCACCACACTTATCAACTGAAAACAAAACAAAGAAATAAGATGATACTTGAATAATATATAAATATAAGAAGGGAAGGAATAAGGAGAACTGAAGTAGGAGAAAAGAGAAGTATGAGGCGAGAATATCTTACCAATAATCAGCCATAGTAAACAGTTAAGGGAGATGAGAAAGAGAGTGATGGAAACAAGGCAAGGTTCGGCTATAGGGAAAAGAGGTATTCGGCCGAAACTAAAGAAAAGAAAAAAAGACTTAAGATGGAGATGAAGAATAAAGCAAAAATCGGTTAATACAAAGCAACACTCAAAAAGAAGAAAAACCAAAAAGGGAAAAACAACCCAAAATGCCAAGAAGAGAATTCGGCACTTATACACTCTCAAGTTGCCGTACATGCACTTCCCAAACCCCCTTAGCAAAATTTGCACATACAAGCTACCTAATTCGGCTACAACACTCTCCAAGTTTGAAATTCCTTGATTTTCTCCACTCAATTCTCTTCTATGTCCATAACAACCATTGTCATATCCCTTAATCTACTCCTTTTGACTAATTCCACAACCACCTTAGGAGAGTTTTAATCCAACTCTACCTCTCTCACCTCATGGGAATAAAATAAATGTACCTTACAAATTATGAGATTCGAACTCAAGATCCTTTTCCACCATAATGACGCCATAACCACTAGACCACATGCTTCCTTGTGATAAATTTTAATCACTAATATTTAAAAGGCCTACAAGCTAAAGCTAAGGTTCACTTAAAGGAAAAACTAAAATTTTGCTAAAGCCTAGATTTGAACCCAAGACTTCTTAGACATCCCCAAACACACCCAAATCACTTAACCACCACACCAAACATACAATTTGTGTCGCTTTCTTACTCAACTAAAATATTTATAAGCCGCTTACTAACAGTTCTCACGCTCAAGGCCCAATACTTCTAGACCCATAATTCGGGGCGTTACAAAATATGCTAACAAGTGTTGTTGTTGACGCTTAGACAAGTGCCAAGTTATTGGTTAAATGGTAATATGTTTATTATATGATGCGTTGAAAGGGTAAGTGCTCAAATGAAAATATACTTGTGCTCATGAAAGAGTGGTAAGTTTTAAGTTATGCAATTTCTTATAAAATAAGTTATTATGTGGTTAATTCGAAAAAGGTCTATGTTTAAATGCACTAGCTTGTACCTATGGTTGAATGATATGCTTATGACTGGTGTGTTATATATGGAATGAGTGTAGAAAGTAAAGAAACGCAAATGAAAATAAAGAAATTTTGGAAGAGTTAAAGTTGTTTAAAATCCTACGATGTTAGGAATATTATGTATAAGTGATATTGTAGATTTATTCACTTAGTGAGTTGTTAAATATAACTTCATGAGTATTATGGTAGCAATATTAGATTATTATTGATAAGTATAAATTTCATATTTGAAAAGGAAGTATTATGATTAAAGTTTATACGAGTTTACTAAGCATTCATTACTTATGTATTTGTTTTCTTCTACTTTTCAGATTATTGGAAGCTCGATTGGGTTGGAAGCTTGTCGGAGATATATCATACTATCCATCGGTTCTATTAGTATTTTTGAATGTTTTGATTTTGGTTATAATAGCATGTATAGGTATTTTGTTTAATGATGGCATATATGTAGTGTGTTGAATTTAGCCACTTATTTTGGCTTGTTTTGAATGTCTAATTATGGCTTGTTGATATGTATAATGTTTATTGTAGATAGACACAAAATCGGGTAAGAAATATGGTTTGTAAAATGGTCTATTTTCATCCACATGGGCAGAGACACAGGCGTGTGTCTCAACCATGTGTGACACACGACCAGGTGACACGGCCGTGTGTCCTCTGTATATTAAATTTACACAAAACAGAATGCTTACACGGGCATAGACACGAGCTAAAACACAACCGTGTGTCCCTATTTCGAATACCCATACGGCTTAAGACACAGGCATGCCTCCAAATTGTGTAAGTCACACAGCATGGCCACACGGCCAAGTGACCCTTGCAATGTTAGAAACTTTAAATATTTTTGAATTTTTTTTGAGTTTTTGACTTAGTCCCTATGTGTTTTTAATGCGTAAATTTGGGATTCGAGGGCTCGTTTAAGGGGACAATACGTATGATTTTGATTGGTTTCAAATATGAATGCTAGATGAAATGAAATGTATGATAATTAATTTGTAAATTCCAGTAATACTCCGTAACGCTGTTTCGGTGACAGATTCAGGTTAGGGGCGTTACAATATGCTTTTGGTTTTGGAGGTGCTATGGGGCTTAGTGGTAAAGGTCTCCCTGTTCGTGCTATCTCCTTGTTTAGATAAATTTGTATTGCTTATTTTCTTTCCTCTATCCGTTTCATGTAATTCTTAACTTTCTTTATTTTCCTAGTTGTAAATGGATTGTACATGGATTGTTTAATACTTTTTTCTTTAATTGTAATTTTTACTTCTTTGTATGTTGTTTTTGGTTTCGATCTGCTGGTGCTCGCATGATTTTGTAAGGTGTTTTTTAGTGATGCTATTTTTACTATTTATTTTAGACTACTTTGCGTTTTCTTTTCCCGATTTAAGACTATAGTTTGGATTTGGTTTTTTTTTGTTTCTGTTCTGTTGCGGTGGAGGACGGTTGTCCTTTGGATTAGATTTTATTTTTTTGTTATTATGTCTCGAATGATGGGGCGTGTTGCTGTCTTGTGTTGAGGTTTGGTTTTGGATAGGTGAAAGCCATATGTGTACTGCTGGGTTAGGGCGCAATGGGAGACGAGTTAAATGACATGCTTGTAAACCCAAAATTCTTTGAATCTGAACAAGAAATAGTGATTTGTCAAAGCTTGATAAAATTTTACCTGTAGGGATATGAAGCTTGGGTCGTTGGGAAATTTATGTCAGAGGAAAAAATTAATAGAAAGACAATGTATTGGGTGCTAAAATCACTATGGTATACCAATGAACTGGTAAATTTTGTGGCAATAGTAGATTTTTTTTCTTGGTGAAATTTGGGTCGAAGGAGGACAGGGAAATGATTTTTAATTTTTCCCCTTAGAGCTTTGACTAATGTTTGTTCTCTATGGTTCCCTTTGTGAAATGGAAAAACATGAGTTGCTATGATTTCCTTTATGTGCCCTTTTGGGTTTGTATATTCCATATTCCTTTGGAGAAAATAGAGTTTCAGGTAGCCATTGATGTTGGGAGTGTTATTCCAGAGGTATTGGCTATTGATTGGAGGAATAGAGAAGAATGTTGGGTTGAGTATATTAAAGTGAGGGTCAAGTTGGACATCTCCAAATCATTGAGACGGGTGGTTTACATGGTTGGGGTCAACAGAGAGGAGATTTTGTGCACCATCAATTATGAACGACTCTTAACTTTCTGTTATTTGTGTGGCTATATAGGACATCGCACTCGTAAGTGTAGGCGGTTTGAGAGGGTCAAAGGGGTTGAAAATATGAAATTTCAATATAGGAATTAGTTAACGGTCCAAATAGAGCAACCTAATCAAAATACGGACATGTGGCGAAATGGGATTGAAACTATTGAAGGTGGTGGATGGAAAAAAGGGGAAGATTGAAGGTTCGAGAGTAAAGCTGATGAGGGAGATTATATGATGAAGCAGAGGGGGAAAGAAAATCAAGACAGGGGATGGGATGTTGGATTTATGTTCTCCATTAGGAAAACATTATAATTAGCCTATTAGAGAGGGTTTTGGGTGTGCCCAGAAAAAAACGCAAAAAAAAACCAAGGTTGGGAATAGGGAAGGATATGATGAGAGCCTGATAAAAATAGTCCGTAGAAAATTAGTGGAGGGAAGGTCCCCGTTCAAGGTGGTGGCTAGCGACTAACCCCACCCAAAGCCATGAAATTTTTTTACTGGAACTGTCGTAGGGTAGGGAGCCCTGCGACAATTCATGAGTTGAGACAACTCCTTGCTATCAATGATCCTGATGTCATCTTTTTTAGTGAAACAAAGCTCTGAGTAAATGAGTTTGAGCGTATTTGGGTTCGGTGTAGTATGGATAGCTATTTTGTTGTGGATCCGAATAGTCGCAAAGGTGGTTTTGCTTTATTATTGAGGGATAAGGTGGACGTGACTATACAAAATTTCTCGAAGCATCATGTGGGTTCTATGGTTAAAAATAAGAGGAATGATCATATTCATTTTATAGGCTTTTATGGTTATCTTAACCCTAATCAGAGACATTTGTCATGGAATACTCTTCGGAGGGTGTAGAATCTTGTCAGTGGGGATTGAATTATTTAGGGAGATTTTAATGAGGTGATGGATGATGCGAAGAAATGTGAGGGGAGACATAGGCTTAGAGTGGCCATGGATAACTTCAGGAAAGTTATGGATGATCTTGCCCTGATTAACATTAAGCCTAACAAGGGGTGGTTTACTTGGACAAACAATCACGATAGAGATAGAGTAGTTAGGGAACGACTTGAAAAATTCTTGGTTTCTGTCAGTTGGTTGGGTCGTGTTCCATCTTTAGCCTCGAGTGTGCTTCATTAGACTTGTTCAAACTATGATGTTGACTTGTTGGATACCTTAGGGAGGTGGCCGAGGTAGATACGAGGGATCCGAGGCTTTCTTTTAGGTTTGAGGCCTGATGGGATAAGGAGAGTGAGGCTAAGGATATGATTAAAATAGTTTGGAACCAATGTAATGGGAATATGTTGACAGGGATTGAGTACATCAGCCTTCGTTTAAGTAGATGGCAATTCCGACGATTCAAAAGGGGTCAAAATTGTATGTTGGAGTTAATTGATCGGATTGATAAACTGATGGATGGGCCGATTTTGAACTCAAATATTGAAAGGTTGAGAGCCTCTCAGGTGGAGTTGGGTTGTCTGTATGAGGAAGAGGAGCGTATTGGGCTCAAAGGTCACGGATTCAGTGGCTTAAGGAAAGGGACTGAAATACCTATTTTTTTTATGTTTGGGTGTCTAGAAGAAATAAAAAGAATAGGATCGGGGGTTTGAATAATTCGGAGGGCAATTGGGTTTCCGATGTTGATGGTGTTTGCCAGGTGGCTTGGGATTACTTTCATTCTCTTTTTAAGATCGAGGCTTGTGGTAACCTTGAAAGGGCATTGGGTTTGATTCTGATTTGTATCACCTCTAATATGAATATGGTATTGGACAGTTCTGTTATGGACAAGGAGCTTATCGATGCTTTTAATCAAGTGGACCCTTGCAAGGCCTCGGGTATTAATGAGCTCTCGGGCCTCTTCTATAAGGAAAATTAGGGGGTGATTGGTAAAGATGTACTTCAATTTTTTCATGAGGTTCTGGATGGGCATAAAGATATCTAGGGGTGCGCAAAATTCAGGTAAAACCGAAAAAATTCGGTTAACCGACTAAATTCTGTTAACCGAATTAATTCGGTCAGGGTTCAGTTAATAATTTTTTAAATTTTCGGTTAACGATTAATTAGGTTCGAAACCAGTCGGTTAACCAAATTTTTTTGGTTTAACCGAAAAATTAATAAATAAAATTATAATATATAAATAGCCCACTATTCACTCAAACCTAATCCAACATAAACTCAAATACCCAATCTAATATATATTAACCCAAGTACCCAACCCAATCATAAAAATTACAAATAATTTAATAAATAAAAATAAAAATAAAAAACATATAATTTTATACAAATGATTCAGTTAATTCTGTTAATTCGAGTAATTCGGGTAATTCGGTTAATTCAATTAATTCGGTTAATTTTATACTTTTTTTAACCAAAAATTAAAAAAACATATAATTTTCGGTTAATTCGGTTAACCGACTGAATTAACTGAAAAAATTTTGGTTCAGTTAATTTTTTTGAAAAAATTTCGGTTCGGTTAACGGTTAAAAATTTTGAAGGGTCGGTTAATTCGGTTAATGTTATTTCGGGTCGGTTAACCGACTGAACACCCCTAGAGATATCAATGACATCAATGAAACTATTATTGTTCTCATCCCCAAGATTGACAAGCCTAAGGTTATGACTCATTTCCGTCCCATTAGTCTTTGCAGGGTTATCTATAAGATGGTTTCCAAGGTCTTAGGTAATGATTAAAAACTATTCTTTTGGCTTGCATCAATCAGAACTAGAGCACTTTTGTGTCGAGGTGTATGATTCATGATAATTTCCACATTGCTCACGAACTTTGGCATTACCTCTAGAGTGTTGATAATTTCCACATTACTCACGAGCATTACCTCTAGAGTGTTAAAAATGAGCCGAACAAAGGGTTTGTCATCAAACTCAACATTAGTAAAGCTTATAACCATGTAGAATGGGACTTTTTAGAGAAAGTGATGTTTTGTACGGGGTTTTCTATTTCTTGGGTCAATTTAGTCATGAAGCGTGTCTATACTGTGAGCTATGTTGTTAAATGTAATACCTCCCTCACTGATGTGATTATTCCTGTGAGAGGGCTTCATCAGGGATACCCTCTTTCGCCCTTTCTTTTCTTATTTTGTATGGAAGCGCTTTTTAAGTTGCTTTTTGGGCCTAGATGGAGGGTAAGATTCCAAGGATTAAGTCTAGCCAGAATGAGCCCAGGATAAACCATATTTTCTTCACTGATATGCTCTCATTTTTGTTCGTAATAAGAAAGAGGAGTTTGAGACCATTAAGGATATCCTCAACTACTTAGAAATGGTCTCGGGTTAAAAGGTTAATCCGTCCAACTCTATTGTCTACTTTAGCCCTAATACTTTGAGAGAAATCAAAGAGGTCAGCTAAGTGGCATCTTGGGCATGCGGGTTCTTGAGTCCATGGATAATTATTTGGGTTTGCTATTAATCATTGGTAAGAATAAGACGAGGGTGTTTTAGCATAGTATTGATGGGTTCTCTACTAGGATAAAAGGCTGGTCTAAAAGTCTTTTATCTTATGGTGGTAAGGATATATTCATTAAATCAGTTTTGTAATCTTTACTTACTTACGTACTTTTGGTTTTTCCTGTTTCCAGAGGCATCTTTGATGAGATTATCTCGAGGATGAGGAGCTTTTGGTGGGCAAAAAAGAGCAAAGACCGTGGATGAGCGATGATGGCATAGAATTCCCTTTGTACACCTAAGGGCATTGGTGGTCTTGGTTTCAAGGACTGGAGGCTATTCAACATTGCACTCATCGGAGACAAGTGTGGTGGCTCATCAATAATAAGGATACTTTATGTTATCATGTTATTTGTTCCAAGTACTTTTTGGATGAGGATGTGCTTCATCCAAAGGCAGTAGATAAGCCCCCCTTCTCTTGGATGAGTATTTTGCATGCGGTTAAAGCATTTGAGACAGGTTTAGATGGCAAATTGGCGATGGCAAATTGTAGATAATTCAGTTTTGATAGATGGGCATCGAGGGTCTTGATGGAAATTCTTTGAGGGCTTCTTACATTGGGTTTCGGGAGGGCTTGGTGCGTGATTTGTAGAGATCTAATGCATATGAATAAATTCGGGGTCAGATGATGGAGCTTTATGGTGATGAGTTGGGTGATCTAATCTGTTCCTTATCGATTGTTCAACATGGTCTACCGGATCAGATAGTTTTGGTTTCACAATAGGACGGGTTGCTATTCTTTAAAGTCTGGCTACTCTTGGCTCATTCTTAAGAAGTTGGGATATGGTCTGCATCATTTGCTTTGGCGAATTATTTGGAAACTCCACGTACTTCCTAAAATTCGTATCTTTGCGTAGAGGGTTGGTCATAATGTACTTCCAACAAATGTTAAAATGGCTTCGATTTTTCAAGGTTTCGATCGAACGTACCATCGATATGGTCATAGGGATGAAACTTCTATCCATGCTCTTCGTGATTGCTCTAAGGCTAGTGCGGTTCTTTCTTTTTATGGGCTTGACGAATGCTTGCTTGAGTCTAATTGTGAGAGTTGTATTGATTGGCTTGAGGATGCTACTTGCCTGTTGGATCTTAAGGTATTTGAGAATCTTATCATGGTTTTATGGAATATTTGGAACAACCGTAACAATGCCTTGTTTCGTGGTAAGAAGGATGATGCTCGGATGGTTTGGGAGCAGGTGAGAATATTGAGGGATGAATTTAGGATCTTTAACCCCCGATAAACCCCAAGCTCTCTAGGACCGATAGGTGGATCAAGCCTCCGAATGATTTTGTGAAGATCAATGTTGATGCGGCTATTGTTGTCTCGGCAGTGGGCATTGGGGTTATTGCGTGGGATTGTGACGATTTTGTGCTAGGTGGCCGTGTGATTTATATGGATTATAATATGGATGTTGACTGGACTGAGGCGGAAGCTTTAAGGGAAGGGATTATTTAGGCTTGTAACAACAATGTTACTAGGGCTATATTTGAGACTAATTTACTGGTTTAGTTAATAGGATTAAGTCTCGTTGTAAGGACATTACGATCTATGGCTATCTGTTGAAGGAAATTTTTGGATTGTTGGACTCCTTTATCGGTGTTAAGCTTGAGTGGGTAGATTGTTCGAGCAATAAAGTGACTGATTGTCTTTGTAAATTAGCCGTTAAAAAATGTTGTACCTTCTCTTTTGACATGGAGTATCCTAGCGATATCCATGAGCTTGTTATTGTCAATTCATGTTAATATGAGGTTGTGGCCTTCGAGCCCGTTTTTGATTTGGTCATTACTTATTGAATTTCAAATTTTTAATTTTAACTCAAATAGTAGTAGTTAAGTTCGTTAGATCATATTCTGCTATTAGTTTCATACCATATAAGTTATCGATTTAATCCATGTTCTCTAATTTGATCACTTTTAGTCCATATAATTTTTAAAATTTGAAATTTAAGTCTTCACTCAAACAATAACTATTAAATTTATTAATAAAAATGTTGTAGCTTTTTTAAGTTTTATATAGAAATAGTAGGTCACTCATGTGATAATATGTTCATCGCATTCTAAAAATAACATAATTTAATATCTACCATTGAGTTAAGACTAAAATTTTAAAATTCAAAAAATACAGAAACTAAAAATGATTAAGGGTGGGTTTGGATGGGTGTTGTGTTTATCTGCGGTTAGTGTAAAAATAGTGATGGTGGTGAGATTTGATATTGTAGTGATACTATAGCGTAAGACAAAAAGTAAGTTAAACGCACTGTACCTAATCGCCAAATCCAAACCCACCCTAAATTAGATTATATGAACTAAATCTAAAACTTATCGATAGTATAAGTAATAATATAAAAAAATCTAAAAAAATTAGTATTACTATTTCACTATTTCTAAATTTAACTTGAAGAAGCTTGGAAATAGTATTTTGTTTTCACGATTTTACGAAATATACAAGTAAATAACTCTCAAGTAGTATTGCCTTAAAAAAGAGTTTGATATGAATGTTGTTTATCGATGAAACCTTAAAAAAGATTAAATATGGTATATTATATGCTTTTTAATATAAATTTTCTTTTTAAATTAGATATATTCAATGGATTATATGTAAGAGATCATTTAAAAAAAATAATTAAGGGCAATTAAGAGTAGATTTTTCATCAATTGAGCTATTTAGCTACTAAAAGAAAAAAAATGATAATTAGATTACGGTTTGTAAACTATTAAGACATAATTCAAATTCCCTACACTTTTTTTCAATAATGTTAACCATAAATTAAGCTCTTTAGCCGCTTTTTTTTATTGGCATATAAAAATATTGTGAAATAATTTTTGCATTATTGAAATGTTTAACCTTTTTCTCTTTCATTAATTTCTGATTTCCATAATGTCCACCATTGTTAAGTTTCAAAAGCTTTTGATTTCTGTTCAAATAATATTTCCATTTCATTCAAAAAACCATTTTCTACAAAAAAAAAGAATTATATAAATATATATAATATTTTTTTTAAAAAAAATCAGTTTATGAGTGTAAAAAAATATATTGCAATTTGGGTTAAGCTTGGATTTTGCTTAACATCAACATATAAACAGAAACTATTTATTAACGGAATAGTATTGTAAAAGCTCATGTCTTGCACGGAAAACTCATCTTCCACCATTAAATTATAAAATAAACTGAAAAATTAAATAAAAAATTAAAACATGATTGAGGATATAACAAATATGACGTTAAAATTTAAGAGGTGGGGATTGGTTGATGATGGCAGGAGAGGAAAACCAAAGGGGTTTAAGAGATGTGGGGGTTGGTTGATGGTGGGGATTAGATGCTGGAAAGTGAGGGAAAATTTGGGAGGGGGTTGACAAAAGAAAGAAAGAAGAAAGATGAAGTAGAAGCAACCCCCCTAAAAAAAAGAATAAGGAAAACTAGAAAATAAAAAATAAAATAAAAAGAAAAAAAGGTACAAGAGGACACTACGTGGTAACGTGCGATTGGCCAGCGTTGTCACGTCAGCAAAAAATTAACGGCGTTAGACTTGGGTATCAATTTAGTTGACAGAAAAAAGTTCGGGTACCAATCTGGGAAAAAAAACCATAAAATACCAATTTGGGAGAAGTTGATAAGTTCGAATACTAATTTTATATTTAACCCTTTTTTGAAGTGCTTTTTCACATTAACTTTCCGACCTCAATAGTTAAGGTACCCTAAATCCAAAATCATTAAAAACTTAAAAAAACTTCGGAAAAATAATAGTGAAAATTAGGCATATATGCCATATTTAAAACGAATTTAGCAAATTAGGTTGATTTTTTTCAAATTTAAGAAAATAGGTCAATTTTGAAGAGAGAAACTGATGCGTTGTTGAGAGCACCAAAAATATCCTATTCCCTGTAAAATAATGAAAAAGAACAGTAAAGGGGAAGTAGGGTCGAATCCTCAGGGATCGGATTATACGAATGCTTGTTTCTCGAAATTCTGGGCAGAATCGTGCCCAAAAAAACCTGCGTGGCAGAAAAAAATAAAAATAACAGAATTAAAGATTTGATTTGGAAAAGAATGAAAAACAGAATCTAAAGTTGACTGAAATTATGATTACGAAAATAATAAAAATAATAAAGAGAGTTAAAGGAAAAGAAATTCTTATTGATAAATTCCAGCCTCCAATTGTCTCATTCCGCCTTGGGTTCGATCCTTGGCTTTTAAATGACCCTTCTCAACTCAAGTAAGCCAGTTATAGTGGAAGAGGACGCCTACGACCACCAGCTCCAAAGATTAGACTTACGATTTTTAGGGAACCTGACTCTAGCCAGTAATCTATGCTAGATCAACGCTTCTCAATGGCGAATCCCATGCCATTTTGTCTCTTTGGCTCGCCAACCTCTGACGCAGTAAGTTAACGAACCGACTATCCAATCCTTCCAAAACATACAAAGCGGCCGCCTTTGCATATGCTAAAAAGCTTACTTCTTAAGGGCCATGGACGGAAGCGTCAGCCCGTAGTGCGGAGAAACGATGAATACTTGACTAGAAGGCTAAGTACGGATTCTAGGCCTCAAGAACCCTTTTTGGAGAATATTGACAACTTTCGGCTAGATAGATTTTAGTGGCTCATAATAATGGTGGAAAAAAAATAAATATAAAAATAGAAAAAGGAATTTTATTGAAAGAAAATATGAAGAAACAAAAGCCTAGACTTTCAGGGGGAGAGAAAGATGAATACAAATAGAGTCACTTCACCCCTTATTTATAGTGCTAGGAAGATAGTCTAATTGAACTTAAATTCTAAAAAGATAAATACATTTAATTAAAGATAAATAAAGATAATTGAAATAAAATCCTAAATTTGAATAATCATAATAATTATCTTAATATTTAATTATCCTAATATAAATAAAATGGAGTCTTATAAAATAAAATCTCGTCTTTTTGCGTTTTTAGTCCTTGTGTCGCATATCAGCCCAATGTGTCTCCAAATTCGCACTTTTGTCCCTTAATTTTGCTTTTGCCTCCAAATCAGTTCCTAAAAGATAAAAAGACATAAATAGCTTAAATTAGTAGGATCAAGCTCAGAATAAACACATGATTAATACATAAAAATACGTTATTCTAGAGCATTATCAGAAACTTAACCTCTTACAAGAGGCGTTTTCATCCCATGTTAGTTCAAGATTTTCAACTTCTCCCCCGTGCCACATCAATATAACCGTTTTTGACCTTTTTTTTTTAATTTAAAATTTTTAACCTTTGGATTCCAACTAAAGCATCATATTTAATATTTAAAAATTTGTTGAAAAAAATATATTTACTTGCTTATATGATCTTAATTCAATCATTTGTTTTTATTTTTTGTTTTATAAATTATTTTTAGTGAAAATAATGAAAATAAATTTTTTATTTTCTCAATTTTACATATTTTATTTTTCAAAAATCATTTTTAAAATTTTCAATCGAACATGTTGTCTTTTATATTTTTCATTTTTGAATATTGTAAATAATTGAATTAATTTGAATTAAAATTTATAAGCTTAATCGTTTTTTCCGAAATCAACTTAAATATGTTGGATTTATTTTAGTTTAAGAAAAAAAGAATGTCTCCTTTTCTTATAATAATAAAAAATAATATATATTATATCATAAAAGTTAATAATTAAAAAATAACATCTAATTTAGAATTCAAATCCTAATAACTTTAGTAAATTTTTATGCTAGAAGTTTGCAGTTTAAATTTTCTAAATAAAAATTATATCAACCTTGAATTTGATATATTCAAATGATTTGTTGGGATAAATATTCATCAACTTCGTATCAATGTGTAATTTGATCATAAATTTTAATTTGGTACAATTATATCTATTAAACTTAAATTAGAGTTTGTATGTATATATAAAATTTTAATTTTGATTCAATTGTACACATTTAAAAAAATAAATAGGTACATTTATTTTCATACTAGATTCATTTATTATTTGTATGTACAATATATCAACGTAAAATGATGCTAATTCAATAACGGTGTTAGTGATTTGTGAAAACTGAATCAAATCAAAATTTCATGTAAATAATAGTACAAAATCAAAGTTCATGTATGATATTATACATTGAATTAAAGTTCATTTATAATTTTAATATTTATCCCTTTAAAAATTAATAAAAAAATTAAATTAAAAAAATAAAAATAATTATGCTAATGTGGCAAGAAAGAGAAACTGAAAACGCCAATATTTCCAACAATAGGCATTTTCAGCTATTTTCTTCAAAATCAATCTATTTCCCTAAATTAGAAAAAAATCAGCCTAATTTGCTAGCTTCGTTTTAAAAGTGGTACATATGGCTAATTTTCCCAAAATTCTACAGGTAACAGGAGCTGCAATTAAGACAAAAACCAAAGCCAATAGGGTCCCACTGATTTGTGGGCTTGTCATCTTTTAAGTACAAACAAGCGCACCTCAAATAGCCAGAAAAACCAAAAACCCAGCCCAGCGGAGCCCATAAAACGGCGCCGCTTTCTCAGAGATATCGTCAAAACACGCGCTACCTTTCACGCGCGTAAGTGAGCATCGTAAAAGATATAAAAACGCTGCGTTGAATCCTCGGTTCTCTCATCTTCTTTGTTTTCTCTTCCTCCTTTTATCTCGAGAAATCCCTTCGTTTATTTTTTCTCTCTCTTAAACCCCCAAACAGAAAAACACAAACACACAGAAGCTACCTTCCTAGAATTTTCAAAATAAATATTCGTCATTTCGCGCGTGTCCCTCACTCGCTATCTTCCTTTCGAAATTTTCTCCATTGTTATTGAAATTAAAATTTTAGCTATTATTTTTTCTTCACTCGATCCCCATTCCCACTTTAAATCCTTCCTTTTAAGTTGAAGAAGATAACACTGAAACCTCCAAAACGCGTCGTTTTGCTCCTGAAAAGAATCTTATGCATTGAAGGTAATCTTTCTTATATACCACTTCTTGTTTTTCTATATTTTTTCCTTGTTATTTTTTTTCAAAATTCAATTTATTTTAGTTATTTTGGCTGCAAGTTCTTTGTGCGTGCATCGCACTGAATGTCGAATTTGGTAGTTTTTTTTGGTTTTCTTTTTTAGTTAAGAATTTATTGTTATTGATTGTTAGCAGTGGAAATCTTTTGAATTTAGGGTTTTTGATCTGTTCTTGTTGTTGCGGGCCTTTGCATTGTGGATTTCCAAATGCGCGGTAGAGATTTTCGTGTTTCCGGTGACTGCCCATCCGGTTAATCCACCTGGTACGCTCTGAAGGTATTTTTGCGAATTTTAAATGTTTATGCTTTGATATTGAACGAATTTGAAGTGAATTCCTAAATTGAGGTATCTATTGAGAGAAGCTGAAAGTCACTTTGCTGTTATATTTTGTATATGTTCAACTTGGGGTTTGGAGGGTTTTCGTGTTTGTGCTGAGATCTTAGGTTTTCCCTCTTCTAGATTTTTTACAGTAGTTTTGCGTTGGACTGAAAGGATGGTTTGGTTATAAATGTCATTGCAGTTTTGTTTTTGATGTATTGTTTCCATGTGTGAATAAGATCGAACTTATCGCATGTTATTCTGTTGATTTTATTATTCTAATGTGCAGGTTATATGGCTCTCCAGAAATATGTTCCCTCCAGTGATTCTCCTTCTGTTAGGATGAAGCCATTGAGTTTTTCCACTAAGGTGCGAGCTCAACTTGCAGATGGAGAGACAGATGATTCTAAGAAGCATAACGTAGATGTTGATCTCAGGGAAGTTTACTTTTTGATTATGCATTTCCTTTCAACTGGTCCTTGTAAAAGAACATGTGGACAGTTTTGGAATGAATTGCTTGAAAATCAACTTCTACCTAGAAGGTATCATGCTTGGTATTCAAGGAAAGGGGAAGATAGTGGTCATGAAAATGATGATGGCTTGTCATTCCCTTTAAGTTATGCTCAGTTGGTGGAGAGGTATGATATTAGCTTTTAGTTTTGTTTAACGTGATCATAAGATGTCTATTGAATAGCACATAAGATGTCTATTGAATAGCAGGCTATGTGTATGGTGTTTCAAATGACAAAGGCAACTTATTTTATAACTAAGTAGCAACAGACACTTTATGAGTTTCATGCAGCATTTTATGAAAAAGTTTGACTTGTTTCTTGTGCCATTTATGCTTTTGTAGGAATCCTCACATTGAAAAAGATCACTTGATAAAGCTTTTGAAGCAGTTGTTATTAACTGCACCCTCCCAATCCAAAGACAAAAGTGCAAGACACACTCCAAATGCTGCTGATGTCCCCACTCTTTTAGGAACGGGGCCCTTTTCTCTTTTGAGCTGTAGGTGGCTTTTTTTCAGCCATGAAACATATTCCTTTGCGCTTTAAACTTGGAACTTTATTAGAACAAAAATATCAAGTCCTCATTATTTTTTGGTTTTTGAGATACTACTTCAATGGATTATAAAAGAACTTCTCTTGCCCATTCTTCCAATTTTCTTTTCAGGAATTTTATTCTGCCTCAAATTTTAAGTTATTCTTAAATTTGATTTTCATCTTCTCTCAGATGATGACAACAAAGGAAAAAGTGAAGCCAAACGTCCTCCTGTTCATATGCGTTGGCCTCATATGCATGCAGATCAGGTTCGTGGGCTGGGTTTAAGGGAAATTGGGGGTGGTTTCACAAGACATCATCGGTCCCCATCTATTCGTGCAGCATGTTATGCCATTGCAAAACCATCAACTATGGTGCAGAAGATGCAAAATATCAAGAGGTTGCGAGGGCACCGGAATGCTGTCTATTGTGGTATATCTTTGTCTTCATATTTGCAGTTTGAGCCATGCATAATTCTTTATTGCTGAGTAACCTTCATACCATGTGCTTCAGATTTGGTGTTAATTAGGCTATTTGTTTGTCATAAATTAAGCATGCATGCTTGTTAACCCATCCCCTCCCCCCCCCCCCCCCCAAAAAAAAATATATATATATATATAGGCACACTTGCAGAGAAGGTATTATGTTGATATACTTGTGAGCTCATTAAAGATTCCTTTCCTACGCTTTTTTATGGGTTCTAGCTTTTCTGTGGTCTCTCCTGCTTTTCTTTCTGTATTTGAACGTTTTGAGCAGTTACCACTTTCACTCAAAAGCTCCAACTTGACAAGATTTTTCTTGGCATCATGAACTTGAGTTTGTTTTCTTTTTACTGTATGCAAATTGCAGCAATATTTGATCGATCTGGGAGGTATGTCATTACTGGTTCTGATGACCGTCTTGTGAAAATCTGGTCTATGGAGACTGCATATTGCTTAGCTAGCTGCCGTGGACATGAAGTGAGTTTTATGAGCTATAATGCACTTCTTGCAAATTTTAGTTTTTATTTATTTTCCTATCTGTGGTTTCTTTTAGTTACACGTTACATTATTTCTGTTTGGATGAAAGGGTGACATAACTGACCTGGCTGTCAGTTCCAATAATTTTATGGTGGCGTCTGCTTCGAATGACTGTATTATTCGTGTTGTAAGCTTTCCTGCATCTTACTGATTCTTGTTTCTCTTCCTGCTCAAGAATATTATATTTTTATTCAATGATTGTTATTTTGTTTCCTGCTTGCTGACAGTGGCACTTGCCAGATGGGCAACCAATTTCAGTTCTGCGAGGACATACCGGAGCTGTTACTGCCATTGCTTTTAGCCCTAGGCCAGGCTCTGTATATCAGCTTCTATCGTAAGACTGATTCCTAATTGTCAAAACTGCCAAATTCTGTCATCTTGTCCCCTCACCTAGAAATTAAGTAAATAGTAGTTGGCCCTACAATGTCATATAATACAAGTTGAAATTGCCAACTATGGCTCCCCCCAACCCCCCTCCAAAAAAAAAAAAAAAAAAAAACTCGACAGAGGCGTACAGAAGATACTTTCTAATATTTTTAGTTTTATAGGTATTACCCGCATGGTTTATTTCTCCTTACTGATTTTGGTGATTATATGATTGTTTTTTGGTATTACCCTAAATCTTTAAGTCCTTCACTCTGTGGTTGATATTAGATTGATGTTAGCTTTTGGTACATGGTTTCTGTTTGCTTTGAAATTAAAATGTAGGGTTTCCTGAAACTATGTAGGTCATCTGATGATGGGACATGTAGGATATGGGATGCTAGGAATGCCGAAATCCGTCCTCGGATATACGTTCCAAAGCCTTCAGATTCTTTAGCTGGTTTGTTACCTTTGTATCCGTAACTTTAATGCTTCTTGATGGACGGATTTTACATAGCAATACTAAAATGGTTGCAGGAAAGAACAGTGGTTCATCTTCAACTTCTGGGCAACAGAGCCATCAAATTTTTTGTTGTGCTTTCAATGCTAATGGAACTGTCTTCGTCACTGGTAGCTCAGACACTTTAGCTAGGGTATGAGTTCCTATTCCAAGATTTTGTCCTGCTTTATGACCTCTTTTATTTTTGTACTAGTTTAGGTGTAGAATGTCATATTTCTCTATCATTTGCAGGTGTGGGTTGCTTGTAAACCCAACACTGATGATTCAGATCAACCAAATCATGAGATTGACGTGTTATCTGGACATGAGAATGATGTAAATTATGTGCAATTCAGGTCTGTTTATCATACTCTATTGCTCAGTAATTTTATTAATAGAATTATAATTTCAATTTACGTTACTGCCTTAAATTGCAGTGGTTGTTCTGTTTCATCAAGATTTTCTACAGCAGACGGTTTGAAGGAAGACAGTGTTCCAAAATTTAGAAACTCCTGGTGGGCATTTTCTTCTAGTCTTGTATTTTCTTTCTTTGTTTCCTCCTTTTTTTGGAGGGGGGGTGTTCCAATCCTCCCTTCTTTGAGAACCCTCTAGCTTAACGGGTGTTCTAAAGGACTTCTTAGCTTCCACTTTTTAATTAGGCGTTACAGTTGAAGAAGAATGTAACTGCTTATTTTGTTGTCTGATGTGGTCCACAATATGTTCCAGGTTTTCTCAGGACAACATTGTTACCTGTTCCCGTGATGGCAGTGCAATTATTTGGGTTCCAAAATCTCGTAGATCACACGTAACTATAAACAGTTTCACTTTTCACTGCTTTTTTTTCCAAGGCCTTCATCATTTAAAGTTTATGATTTCAACCATGCCTTCTCCTTTTAATGCCTGTCTATTTAGGAACAACTATTTCTGTTACTTGGTTCAGGGTAAAGTGGGTCGCTGGTGTAAACATTATCATCTTAAAGTTCCACCCCCACCATTGCCTCCACAACCACCAAGAGGGGGCCCACGCCAGAGAATTCTTCCAACTCCTCGTGGTGTAAATATGATAATCTGGAGCCTAGATAACCGCTTTGTCCTTGCTGCTATCATGGGTATTTATTTTTCACCTGCTCTTTTAAGGTTGCTATTTTTAACTTCATTGAGCATTTAGAGAATAAAATTGTAATGACTCGAGTTTGACTGAAGAATGTTGTTCTCATTTTGACATGGGTATCTAATCTATTTTTTACCTTATTCCTTTCAAAATTTAATGCAACATCCTCTCCCCTCCCTGAAAGAATAGAAAATGTTAAAAGGTGGAACTCTCACATATAGCTTCATTTATTTAATGCCTGTAGCTCATTTCATTTTTTATGCATCTGTAAAGTAAAACCTTGGCTCAGTTTAGGCTGTATTTGATGCTAAGCTACTCTTAACTATTCAGTTTCATCATTGTAATGCGTAATGCATTCTTTTGCAAAATTGGTTATACACCCAATTGAGTAATTTTAAAGGTTTTCTGGACTAGGATTGAACATTTTTGTGCTCTGTTCTTGGAACCATGCAAGGGCTTAAATAGCTGCAAGTTTTGGCTAAATGACATATTCTCATGATGCAGATTGCAGAATATGTGTATGGAATGCTGCTGATGGTAGCTTGGTACATTCTTTATCTGGTCATACTGATTCTGTAAGTTATTTACATTTCCAAGCCTCAACTTTTTTCTCTTCTTTAGAGTAGAATAGCATAGTCTTCAATTTGTTCAAATCTACTATATTTATTGGGTTAGCATGCCTTCAAATCAACTTGTGTGGATTTCCATTTTAGCTGGTGTATGTTGTCTGGGTGATATGTTAGCTGGATAACTATCTTCTATTCGAAAAGCCTAATTGCATCCGTTGTATTTTTTATTTAAGCACTTGACATCATTTTTTTGCATGTTTCTGATATTTAAATGGAGCACCCTTATTGACATTTGCGCCTTATTTCTGACCCATGATGTTGTTTTGATTGCTTTCCTGCTTTTACCCTTCTGCTTTCTTGCAAAGAAACAGGAAATAAGTTAATCATCATTTTTTACTCTCAGCTTTAAATCATGCACTGTTGGCTATTCAATCCGCTTATTCATGTATGATGGTGTTATTTCGGGTAGGGTTCACATGGAGGTTAGTGGAAAGGGGGAAGAATGGAATTTTGCCATTTAATAGCCAAGTTTCATAACTAGCTTATGTTTTTATAACAATCAGATAAAAAAGACTTCTGAAATTTTACAATTGGTAGGCTTGGGGATAGGGTCCAAATTGTATAAACTAAAGACAATTTGAGAACCTTATTAACTAACTAAACCCAAAATGAGACATACTGGACCACAACTATTTAACATTCAAGTAAGAGTGTAAAATGGCATATGCCCCCTGGACATAAGAACTCAATTACTGATATGTTTTTGTACTAAGATTTGAACCACCAAGGGCATTTTGCCTTGGAGCAAAGGAATTTTTTTCTTGATAAAGAAATCATGATCTATTTGTCTTTCAAAGAGGATGAAGTTTATTGGTGTACCACCATGAAGTGATTTTTAATGAGTTTGACTAGCTTCTGTTCTGCGTTTACTTTATGATTTCCAATGTGAATGCTTGTGATTTGAGGGTGTCTAAAAATGGATGCCAAGTTGTTTCATAGTTATATCTGACTATTTTACTCATTTATTTAAGACGTATGTTTTGGATGTTCATCCTTTCAACCCACGGATAGCTATGAGTGCAGGCTATGATGGAAGAACCATTGTCTGGGATGTGAGTTTTGAGCTCCTTATTTCTATGTGAAGTATCTTTGGATCTTCTCTGTTAATTGACGTGTTTTCATATTCTTTTGGCTGTAGATATGGGAAGGCACACCAATTCGAATATATGAAATTGCTCGTTTCAAGTTGGTTGATGGGAAGTTTTCATCGTAAGTTTACTAAGAGAAAGCTTGATTAGAACCCTTTTTATTGTGTCAATTCCCCTATAATTAAAAATTAAATTGCATTGTCCTTCTTATCAAGCATGCTTTAGATACATGTTATTTTGTTTGACAGGATATGCATAGTATGCCTTTTCAAAGCAATCCTGACAAGCGGAACCTTACCCTTTGCTTCCTTCTTCCCCTCTCCCTACCCTTCCTCTCTATCCCTTCTTCCACTATGGTGTTCCCAATATTAAGCTTAGAAATTTTTTGATGCGTATGACCTTTTAAGTGTTATCATTTAGGTCGATTGCAGGCATGATCTCTCTCATTTAAAATACCTTGGAATCTTTATGAAAAGTCTGTCTTCCTGTGTTTTATATTGCTGCAAACTTAAAGTTCCTGTCATGTTACACTTCACTGTATCTGTAAAATAGGGATGGGACATCCATTATACTTTCAGATGATGTTGGTCAATTATACATACTAAATACAGGCCAAGGGGAATCTCAGAAGGACGCCAAATATGATCAGGTACCTCGTATTTTAACTTGTTATGTTTTCATCTAGTTTTATTCAGAGTCAAAACTAAGTTCTATATAACTCATAATGATACTTACTATATGTGCACTTCATCTACAGTTCTTTCTTGGTGATTATCGACCTCTTATCCATGACACCTTTGGGAATTCACTTGATCTGGTTGGTTGCCGTTATTTGAACTTCTATTTTTGCTACTTTTCCTTAATATGGTCTGCTTACATTTATAGAACTGAGAAGTTGACTTAATGGTTCTCTATTAGCATCATCTTCTTAAAACTTAAATTTTACTCTGCCTGCTGCTTGATACAGTCAGTGTTCATGTGTCCTTTTTACTGGGAATAATGTATTCTTCTTTCTTTAGTCTTTACCTTAAATGACCTTGTTTTTCTTATTCCAGCTTGTCATTTGAATGGGTCTTACATGCAACTTGTTTCTTTAGAAAGAAAAGAGGGAGAAGCATATCAAAGTTTATTGTTAAAAATGTATCATAGCTTATTGCCATCAATGATTTTTGACTTCGTTCCTAGACATTTTGGTGTAGCAGATTTACATCTTTACTCCTTGTTGAATCATATTTTTTCTTCACCTCAAATATATCATCTCTAGTTATGTGTGGATGCTCATATCCCATCCCTATCATATTTGAAGCTGATAACTGAGTTTTCAGATAATTAAAATGTTTTCATTGCACTCCCAACAAGTGTTGGGTGAAATGATAAGGCACATTGCTCTCCCAAGGGGAGGACCTGGGTTTGAACCTTGGAGATGACATTGTTGGAACGGGTAGCTACAAACCCTAAAAGAATTAATCTCTATGGACCGTAAAATGGAAATGGAGGTTACCTTGGTTCCACCAAAAAAAAAAAAAATACTTCACATTTTCTTCATTGAAATTCTGATGATTTGACATTGTAATTCAGGAAACTCAGCTTACTACATATAGACGGAATATGCAAGATCTTCTTTGTGACTCAGGTTTAACTCTACTCATACTCGTCCCAAATGATTGGTTCATTTAATTCCTTTTACCACCCTCCTGGTTAATTTATTCTCGTAATTGCTTGGGTTGGAAAACTTTAGGGATGATTCCATACACAGAACCCTATCAGACCATGTACCAGAAAAGGCGATTAGGTGCTTTAGGTTTGGAGTGGAAACCTGGTGCTTTGAACCTTTCTGTGGGGCCGAACTTCAGTCTAGACCAGGATTACCAAATCCCGCCCTTGGCAGATTTAGATGCAATTGCTGCTCCTCTGCCAGCATTCTTAGATGCCATGGATTGGGAGCCAGAAATTGAAGTGCAAAGTGATGATAATGATTCAGAGTATAATGTCATAGAGGAGTACTCCACAGGAGGGGAGCAAGGAAGTTTAGGTTCTCTCTCTGGTGATCCTGAGTGCAGTACGGATGACAGTGAGATTGATGATACTCATAAAGATGCCCGTCGTCGATCAAAAAGGAAAAAACCGAAGGCTGACGTAAGTTTAATATCCTTTTCGTTACTATATTTTAATGTTTTTAGAGGCACTTGGTTGACTTGAATTTTCCTCCACTTCAGAGTGAGTTTATGACATCTTCCGGTAGGCGTGTTAAAAGAAGGAATTTGGATGAATGCGATGGCAACTCCTTAAGTAATGGCCCTATTAGGAAATCAAGAAATGAACGAAAAGCTTTACGGAGAAAGTCTTCTACTTCAAAAACTTCCTCAAAATCATCAAGACCTCGAAGAGCTGCTGCACGCAATGCTTTACACTTCTTTTCTAAAATAACTGGAACATCAACTGATGGGGAAGATGAATATGACTCTGAAGGTGATTCTTCTGAGAGTGAATCTATGATACCAGATTCATACGTTGACAGTGATGAATCTGATAGAGATTTGCCGAATGAACAAATCAAACTTTCAAAAGGAAAAGAAGTCTTCTTTGGTGAATCTGAGGATGTTGCTAAAGCTAATGCACTTCCTGAATCTCATAATGCTGGGAACAGGAAAAGATTGGTCCTTAAATTGCCCGGCTGGGATCCAAATAAGCTTGTGCCACCTGAAAGACGGGAAAATTCTGCAAGTTTGTCACACAAAGGTTCTGAAGGAAGCGTAAAACATATAAGCTCATTGGATATGGGGTGTTCTTCTGTTGATGCAAACAATAGCATGATAGGTGGACTAAGGGGGCAATCAGACAAGATTGAAGATCATTTAGATCTGACTGAAGCTTACAAAGATGGAGGGCATGGGGCAATTAAGTGGGGAGGAGTTAAGGCTCGTACTTCCAAACGTCTGAGATTGGGTGAACTTGTGTCATCAGATGCGTATGCTGGGTCTACACGATGTCTTGGTGACCACAAAGAAAATAATGTCAATGGATATGTAGGACCGGAAAAGGCTTGTGCTACTGTATCCCTGAGCACAGATATCCAAACTTGCAAGGAGGATATGAATGGTAAGGTGACAACACCGGAGAACCTTCGGAATGAAAGGGAAGTTTTGGATGATCCTGATAATGCTGAGGACCCCTCAGGTCCTAGTGAACATATAAAATATCCTAAATCACCAAAATGGGTCAACAGATCAGCTGAGGATATGCCTATCTCAACTTTTAATCAGAATGGACAGCCTTCTGAGGTAAAAGAGGGCAATATGACTATTTCAACTAAGTTAAGGTTTTTCTCCAAAAGGACCACAATTGACGATGAAAGTCCTGGGCTGAAAATGAAAATTTCAAGAGGTCATATGAATGGTGGATATGATGCATTAAATGATGGCACGTCAGAGAGGGCAAAAGACCTAGTTTCAGAGGTACCCTTAGTTGATGGATCCAATGATATCTGTTCAGGTAATGAAGGTGATGGGTTGCTAGATTTGGATGCTCAAGTTGATAGAATTCCCATGTCAACTCCTCTTGTCTCTGGAGGGTTACAACCAGGTTCAAAAAAGATGTATAATGTTGTTTATCGGAGATCAAAGACACAGAGGGATAGGTCCAATTCAGAAAGTGGCAGTGCCATGGTAGAAAGCACTGCAAATGTATCTAACCATAATAGTAGTTTGATAGGAGACCTCCATGAAGGCTCAACAAATGGGACTCATAACAAACTGTCCGGCAGGTTGAAAGGGCATGTACTTCAATCAGAAGATGTACATAGAAGCACCCAGGATGGTTCTACAAATGGGTCTCAACTTCCTAGCAAGGAATGGGGATCAAGTTCAAGGATGGCAGTTGGATCAAGGTCTACTAGAAACAGGAGAAGTAATTACTATTTCCATGACACGAGTCCAATACGGAAACCCAATCAATCAACAAGACGAGGATCATGGTTAATGCTGACAACACATGAGGAAGGGTCTCGCTATATTCCCCAACTAGGTGATGAAATTGTATACTTGAGACAGGTAAAGATAAAATACTAATTATTTTTATCCATTCCTGTTATCTAAGTTCTGTATTCCAATTTTGATGGTTGGTATTGGTAGTTGCAAAATTTTTATGTTTAGTAGCTTCCATTCTTTCAGGGGCATCAAGAATATGCAGCTCATATTGGCTTGAAGGAATCAGGACCATGGACTTCATCAAAAGGAGGGAGCATGTTAAGGGCAGTGGAATTTTGTAGAGTTGAAGGGCTTGAATATTCCACTTCTCCAGGGTCTGGGGAGAGTTGCTGCAAAATGACTCTTAAATTTACAGACCCTTCTTCCAGCATGTTTGATAGAGCATTTAACTTGACACTGCCTGATATGACTGGTTTCCCTGACTTCCTTGTAGAAAGAACTCGCTTTGATGCTGCTATTGATAGAAATTGGAGCTGCAGGGATAAGTGCAAAGTCTGGTGGAAAGATGCGAGTGGGGACGATGGAAGTTGGTGGGATGGCCGGATTGTGGCTGTGAAGCCCAAATCTTATGAATTTCCCGATAGTCCATGGGAAAGGTACACTGTTCAGTACCGGAGTGAGCCCAAGGAACCACAAATTCACAGTCCATGGGAGCTCTTTGATGCGGATACTCAGTGGGAGCAGCCTCATATTGATAGTAATATCAGAGATAATCTACTTTCAGCCTTTGCCAAATTGGAGAAATCTTCTCACAAAGCTCAGGTATCTGGCAAAATATGAGTCTTAAAATATTTTTTCCTGAACTGTTAGTAATTAATGCGAAGTACAGGATTAGTGTCCAAGCTTGAACTTAATTAGGTCTACCAAATTGCTTATCACTCGAGCTTAAGTTCAAGTGACACTGTTGGAGTAGGTTAAATTTATTGGAAGCTTTACCATTAAATTCTTGTTAATTTTTGCTTTAAATTATTTCAGGATCAATACGCAGTAAATAAATTGAAGCAAGTTTCACAGAAGTCTAATTTTACAAACAGGTAAATAATTTTTAAAGAGTCATGTTTTACATGCTTATATGGATGTTCAATCTGAAGTTTTTAATACGTGTCAGCATTCATATACATCCTGCATTCCTGCTTCATAATTTTACACCATGTTTGGTAGGAAGGAAAATGAATGGAAGGGAAAAAGATGAGGAAAGGGAAAGCTATGTTTCCTTTGTTATGTTTGGTACAAAGGATGTAAAATAGAGAAATGTTACTAAATTGTTAAAAACATTGCTTATTCAAGTGGAAATTTCCATCCACACACTTTCCTTCCTCATTTCCACCCGCCAAACTCGGTGTTAGCCGGTACTCTCTGGCTTTTGGGTTTAAAACGTGACTGAATGTTGGAAATGACTATTTTGGCAGGTACCCTGTGCCATTATCATTTGATATTATCCAGTCTAGGTTGGAGAACAACTATTATCGAAGTTTAGAAGCAGTGCAGCACGATATTCAGGTAATGTTGTTGAATGCGGAGTCTTACTTCGGGAGAAATGCAGAGCTCTTATCTAAACTCAGACGCCTATCCGACTTTTTTATGCGGATATTGTCGTCTTTGCAGCCGCCGTAGATAGATCTTATAGTGAAGATCCATCTTTGTAGATAAATTAGAATTTTTGCTTTTTCATTTTTAATTTTCTTTTCCATTGTCTCTTAAATCCAGTTTTTGTTATTGATTTATACTTTGAGATTCTTTCGAGAGAGAAAGATATCAGGGAATGGTAGGTCTGTGGAAAATTATCCACCAAAAAGGTTCATTGTTGTTTTAGACCACTTTATATTGAGAAAAAAAATTTGAAAAAGAATATATTCTCAAAATGAAAAACGTATTAGCTAGCTTCCTGCTGGAGAATCTTTTGAGCTCCCTATCTTCTTGATGTTTGCTATTTAAAATGTCTACGTATATCAACTTTATGATTCGGTATTTTGAGAAATTATAATAATTTAATGATTATAAAAAATATTAAGATGGTATGGTTAGATTATAATAAGCCATACAAAATTTTAGAATTTAATTTTTGTACTTCTATTTGTGAAGTTTAATCTTTTTTATTTTTTAGATTTTA
Organism: Gossypium hirsutum; assembly: GCF_007990345.1. Lineage (NCBI taxonomy): Eukaryota > Viridiplantae > Streptophyta > Magnoliopsida > Malvales > Malvaceae > Gossypium > Gossypium hirsutum. Next base: position 57,106,902 of record NC_053432.1, on the reverse strand, counting down.
TAATTCAAAGTCAATTGTTAACATTATCAAATTTGTTTTGGTCATTTTTTTTAAATTTGATTTTTTTGTCACTTTGTTGTTTAGTTAATAGTGGAACTTTATTTTTTATTAGTATAATAATAAATTTAACCCTTTGTTATAGCTACACCGCAAATCCCAACACATGTCCTTCGGGAGAACCGATCCTTTAGCAAATCATGTCTCTAGCAAACTTGACTAATTTAGTGAACCTTCCACTTTTAACAAGCGAACTTGAGCTTGACGAAGCTCACAACATATTTGAGATGTATATGAGAAATTTAAAATCATTAATTACCCAATTATCTCAAGACGTCATATTTTAAAACATCAGAGTTAGGAAACCAGATCAAGTCTCAATGTCAGTAATCTCTAAGCATGTAGATATCTTGTCTCTCACTTAAAATGGTCCATACAACATCGCACAAGGCACTACTTCATACACACACATCTTCTCCTTTCTTCTTCTTCCTCCTCTTTATAATTCCACTCCCAGAAGCTACTAACCTACAGTGGCTCTCTGCCTTGCCTACAAGCGAATCATCGATTCAACTATCACTTTCTTTTCTTTATTAATCTGATTGGTTAACATCTTTCAATGTATACACATTTTATCAATTTGATATTTGACTCTAAAAACTTTAACAAATTTACTTTACAAATTGTCAATTTAGTCCTAATTTAAAAAATTAAAAAATAGATAGATTAAAAATTATTTAATATCTTAAAAAAACAGTCTCATCTATAAAAATCTTAAAACATATAAAAATTTTAAAATAGAAAATTATTTAAAAATGTTTTTTTATTAAAAATTCTAAAATACTTTACAAGTTTAAAAGAATATAAAAATAAAAGAAGTTTAAAACTATTTTTTTAAAAAAACCTTAAAAATATAGTACCAAAATCCTAAAAATCTTTTTTCATAAATTTTTATTTTAGTTTTGAAATTTTTTATATTTAAAATTAAATTGATAAATATTGTAAATATTGAAGGTTAAATTTGTTAAATTTTTTAAAGTTACTGGAAGTTTAAATTTGTTAAATTATAAAAGAAATAAATTTATTATTAAGCGGTTAAAAGATATCAAAATAAAGAGTGTGGTAATTAGGTGGATTTGATTGAAATATAAAATAGGTAGGACATTTTAATTTACAAACAATTATTGAAGAAAAAAACCTCGAGCGTTTTAAATCTGAATTTACTCTTGAAGGGAAAAAATCCTATCCGCTATTAAGGATTTCGATTTGGATCTTTCCCCAGCGCGAAGAAGTTCTGGTAAGCCTTAATTCCCCCCCCCCCTTTTCGATTTTAATTATTTTAAAACCCTATCCGCTATTAAGGATTTCGCTCGATTAGATTTGTTTATTCTTCCCCCACCCCATTATTACTTTCAATTTAGGGTTTATTTGTTCTTCCAAAAAAGAATTAGGGTTTATTTGGCCTTTGTATTTGAGAATTACTCTAATTTTTTTTCAATTTCTTTTACGTTTATGTTTCGTTGTTTTGAAGAAAAATTGCACGTTTGCTTATAATTTCTTCGTTTTAACGGGTAGATTTTGCAAATTGTCTTCAGTTTGCCTTCATTGCTTGTTCGTAGTTAAGTTCATAGGTAAACATTGATATTTTTTCTGTCTTTATCCACTTTTCATTAGTTCTAAAAATCCTATTAGAGTAATGAACTGATCTGATTGAACATTTGATTGCAGCATATACATACACATACATATATATATATAAAATGTCAAGTAAGAAAGAAGAGAAAACTCAGGCTGCTGCTGAAAGAATAAAGGCAGCAGCATTGAGTGCTGCAAAAGGCCTAAGTCGAGCTCAGGCTGAAAGGGCAGCTGCGGCTGCCGCCCGAAATGTCAATGCTTATGGGCAAAAAGAAGAGGGGCCTAGCAGATGGCAAGAGAAAAGGGAAGCGAAGAGGCAAATGTATCTGATGAGTACTGAAAAGGCAGTTAGATTAGGCGAAAGGAAAGACAAGATAACCATGACGTCTACGATGGGTGCTTCTCAGTGCCAAAAGTGTTTCCAAGCGGGGCATTGGACGTATGAATGTAAGAATGAACGGGTTTATATGTCGCGACCGTCGCGTACTCAGCAGCTTAAGAACCCGAAATTGAGGATGAAGCTTTCTGTCTCTTATGATTTGGATAACCCTGATGTGAAGGATGATGAGAAAGATGATAATAGTAGGTCTAACAAAAGCAAGAGGAAGCACCGGTCGGATTCGGATTCTAGTAGTGATAGTGAGGCTTCTGTTTTCGAGACTGATAGCGGTGGTGCCTCATCTGTTACGGGATCAGGTTCTTCTTCAGCAGAGAGTAGTACGGATTACAGTACGTCATCAGAGTCCGAGGAAGAGAGGAAGCGTAGGAGAAAGAAGAATAGGAAGAAGAAGCAGAAGAAGGTGAGACGCAGAAGGTACAGCTCTTCTTGTGAGTCTTCCGATTCTGAATCAACATCAGGTTCAGATTCTGATGATAAGAGCAGCCGATGGAAGAGCCGGAAGCATAACAGAAGGCGCTGAAAGGAACAGGGTTGTCATACACATTTCCTTTTCGATGTCGGATTTGCCGGTTCTGAGACCGGATAATTTTACCATCTGCTTGCGGTTCTTTATTAGGTTTTCCCTTTGGCATATTATGTTCTTAAAAATGCTGGAAATCAAACACACTAGGATAGGGTTGCTAGATGTTTTCATTGCTTTTCCTTCTACCATCAGTTGCTTTGTTATTTGTTGAGTGTTATATGATTGGAGTTTGAAAAATCTATTTTTTGAGTTACTCACCTTGAATGTGCCATCTGAATTTGTGTTAGTTACTGCTGCGTTCCCATTGCTGGGATTTGAGCAAGAGTTTTTATTTTGTTCGCTCAATTAAAAAAGGTTTATGATTTGGTCGCCAATGTTTTCAAAGTTCTTTTTAACAAAGAGCCAATTGCTGGATGAGCCAAACAGCGGTGGTAGCAGCAGTGATGCCCCCACAATGCAGTGGCCTGGATGTTAGCAGGCTATGGACGCTTAGGCTTGAGGAACTTGAACATGGCTCCACTATTCTTAGAACTGGACTGGTGGTTGAACTGTCAGGTCATTGATTTATCGGTTTGATTTATCGGTTTGACTGATTTGATTAAAAGCTCATTAAAATTTTAAAAATTAAAAAAAAAATCTGATTTAACCAGTTTTTAATTAATTTAGTTAATTCATATCGATTCTTAAGTTGAGTTTTTGATCTGGTTGGATTTAAAAATGATTGCATGACCCTTGCCATTTACTTGATCCTTTCCAAATCCGATTTTAGAATGAAATGGCGAAAGAAATCTCGTACTTTTAAGACATCAGTGGCTCTTACGCACTTTAGAAGATAGAAACACCAAGTTTTTCCGTCTTACTATTAAACACAGAAGAGCTAAAAACAAAATTGATGGTATCAATGACCCCAACAATAATTGGGTGGATGACCTATGACTGTTAAATAAGTCTTTGTCACATATTTTGAAAGTCCTTTTTTTGCAGCCATGCTAATGTGAGCAAAAAAGCCATTTATAATTGCCTAAGGGCCGCTTTCGTTAAGATAATATCTTCTGTCTCAACCAGCACTTCACAATGAAGGCCTACTTTAGGAATATTTCTTAAAAGAGCTTTTGGAAAAAAAATACTTTTGGGAAGAAGTTAAAATTTTCAATTTTTGATAGAAGTGCTTTTGTACCAATTTTTGGCTTGGGAGAATCACTTTTTTTTTTTTTAAAGTAACTTGTTTAGGAATATTTTTGTCCCAAAAGTGTTTCTTAGAAATAATATTAAACATACTCGAAGAAGTAAAGGATGTTTTCCTCATTGACAGTCCTAAAGCACCGGGTATGGATGGTAAACTAGGCTTGTTTTACTAGAAATTGTAGGATATTGTGGGTAATGATATTGTTTCCTCTTTTTCTGTTCTCCGCTCGAGTGTCCTACTAAAAGAACTCAATAAAACTACCATTGCCCTTATTCCCAAAGATGATTCTCAAACCAATTCAACTGACTTTAGACCCATCAATTTTAGTAATGTTGTCTATAAGATCATTTTAAAAATCTTGGTAAGCCACCTTAAAAAGATTCTTCCCAATCTCATCTCCTATTACCAAGATGTTTTTGTTCCTAGTCGCCTCATCCCTGACAACATTATTCTTGCAAGCAAAATTCTCCACACCACCAAAAGGAAAATAAGAGGTAAAGTTTTCTCGTGTTCAAAATTGACATGAGTAAAGTCTTTGATAGTATCAATTAAGATTTTCTTCTTATAGTCCGTGAAGAAATGGGTTTTGACCAAAGATGGATTATAATAATCCACTAGTGCATTTCCATAATTTCTTATCATGTCATTGTCAATGACTTTCTCACTAAATGTTCTAACCCATTCAAAGGATCAAGTCAGGGGAATCCTCTCTTCCTATATCTGTTTTATGCATGAACATCCACTCTCTTATACTCAAAAAAGCTAAAACGAATGGATCCATTTGAAGCGTTAAAGTTTCCAAGAATACCCCCTATTAATTATCTTCTCTTTATTGATGACTGCAATATATATATATATTATAATTCCTCTGTCCATGTTTACAGATCTTTCAGGACTTTGCTAAAAAACTTTTTGTTATCTATCAGATCTTCAAATTAATTTTGATAATTTGAACTCTTTTTCAATCCCTCTACTAAACTATAGCCTAAAAGATGGTTCAGCGGCATCTTGAACGCAAAAGAAGTCGAACAACCCGGTAAACATCTTGGACTAGAACTGGGGAGGCTGCACAGGAAAAAAATATTTTTTCAAAGTGTCTTTTGTTAGGAAGGAGTGTTAGGAGTTTTTGAGAAAAACTTGTTGTGAAAAGAAAACAACAAAGGCAAGAGGAAAGTAGAAGAATTTTTATTGAAAATGTACATTTAATTGAACTGAAAACTAGTGTTTATATAAGAAAAAAATTTAACAATCATTGACTAAAAATAGACTATTAAGAACATTCATAATCTCTAAAAAATCTCTAAAAATCAGAAGAAAAAAAAATCAAAACTTACTAAAATTAACTAGATTATGTTGTTATAGAAATTGAAGCAGATCTTCAACACTCCTCATTGCTTCAGTTGCTATAAATTTCAAATTTCTCTGTAGGAAACTCAAACTTGCTTCTTACTAGCTCTTTCTGAAATAGTAGAGAATGCTTAGAATTCTCTTTGAGTAAGTTGAACTGCTAGAGCTTCCTCTACATCATCCTTGTTTCTTCCAACCAGGCATTCTTTTAAAGATTCTAACGCATCTCTAAGCTTTTTCAAACAGACATGTTTCCCTAGTGATGTTCTTCTTTAATTCTAACCTCTTCAAACAATTTAGCAGTAGTAGCTAACCCCTTCTTGAATTTATTAGCAAGGTCATGAATAGAGAGATGATTCTGCTACTCCAACAACAATGCAGTCTTACATGCAATAATCTCCTTCATGGACAGAACTTTAGGATCTCCTTTGGCATTCGCAATATGATTATTTGCCCCAATTTTGTAATTGAGAAAACGACTCGAAAAATATTACATTAGCTGATACAGCTGGAATGCTTTCTTTGTACAGTATTACTAAAATTTTGACTTACGCTTGTCATTGTTTTGAATCTACTTCCATTGAGAGATGGCGTGTTGTGAGGTCCAACCAAATCAGTGTGTATCAATTGCCACTTTTCAATAGCTCTCCAAGTTGACTGTTTGAATGGAAGTCTCAATTGTTTTCATTATTGGCAAGCTCTACAAAATGGAATTTTAGATTCAAGACAAGGAATACCTTGGACCAATTCCTTTCTTTGCAGATTCACAATAGCTGCATGATTGAAATGTCCAAGCCTTTTGTCCCAAACTTCACAGCATGGGCATTTTTTGCAGAGAATGCGACTTGCTCCTCCTCCAATAGATTAAGTGCAAAGCTCTTCCCTTTCATATTCACTTTGAATACATTGTTGTCATTTGTATCTTTGATTAAACATTGATTTGTTTCAAAGATAAATTTGAAACCCTTTTGAATTAACTGGCCAATGCTCAACAAATTTTGACTAATGTTAGGTACAAATAACACATATTTGATAAATTTTGTACCTGAAATGCTTTTAATTGCAACTGAGCCTTTTCCTTTAGCTGCAATGTACTCTCTATTGTCAATCTTTACTTGGAAAACTACTGAAGTATCCAATTCTTTGAAAAGATCACGATTAAAAGTCACATGGTTGGTGCAACCACTATTAATGAGCCACTTCTCACTTGAATGAAATATTGTAAATCAAGTAGCCACGAAGAGCTGCTCCTCTTCTTCTTCTTCAACAACTTGAGTAACATTCTTTTGCTGTAAATTCACTTGTATGACTGTCTTTTGCTAAGTATTGTTTTTGCAAATTCTTTGATGGTCTGGCTTTCTCCAGCATTTGAAAGGTGGATGACCCTTTCTTCCACAGTGTTTACAAGGAAGGAAATCATATTTAGTTCTTTTATTTGTTGTAATAGCCCAAATTTGACCGGGCCTTTAAACCAAAAACTTAAAATAAATAAATAAATGTTTATTTATTTAAACAGTCCATATACAGAGCCCAAAAATTAAAACCCAGCAGCTCAAATACCTAAACCCTATGCCCGGTTACAACCTGATAGCCCATACCTTAAAATACTACCCCATAGCCCGTTACAGTGACCCGTTACACCCAGACCCAAAAATAAACGAGGCCCAAGTGGCCCAATTTGTTAACAAACAGCAGAGAGACCTAGGGTTTCAGAAACCCTAGGCGCCGCAAGCATCCCAAGCATCATGACCATTCGTCTCGTGCTGTTCCAGTGGGCTCCATCGGCGCCGTGACTTTGGCCTCGTACCACGCCGCAATCAACGCGTGAATCGACACCACCGTGATGTTCTCGCGAATACCTGCAAGACAAAACAAAAGAAACCAACAGAAACGAAGCAGAAAAGGAAACCAAATAGCAGCAGATAAACTGAAATCAATAAAGAAAGAAATCAAAGATTTCTTTCCTAAACATGTATAGTCTAAAGGCTATAAAGCCTTTCTTCCGATTTGTAAAAAAGGGGGATTTTTTTTAATACACAAAAAGATTCAATAAAGAACAAGAGTATTTTATACACAAAGTAATCAGCAGTCGTCAGAGAATATAAAGGTGAATACTTTATCTATCTTTTAATATATACTGGTAGTAAAAAAGAAAAGGGAGACGAACCTTTTCTAATCTGAGTGGAAACGGAAAATTTTCCAGTTTCTGACCGCCACATGAGGCGCGTGAACGCCTGAGAACGGAGGCTCGACGGAGCTCCGATGCCGGTCCCAGATCTTCTTTCAGAGGATTTCTTTCCTTTTTTTTAGAATCGGATTAAAATGATTTTAAAACTAAAATCAGGGCTTATATAGCCCTACAAAAACGGTGTCGTTTTGCTTAATTCAATAAGCATTAAAACGACACCGTTTTGGTAAAGGATCCGCGTGTTGACCCGATTATCCGGGGAGGATCCGCGTGTTTTTGGAAAATGGGCAAATTGCCCAATTAATCCTCCCGTGTTTTTAAATTTTTTAATTTAATTTAATTTTTATTTTTATTTTAATTTGACCCTAATCTTTTATATTTGTTTCAATTTAATCCTCATAGTGACTTTAAAATTGTATTTGGAGAAACGGTGTTGTTTTGGGATTAGGGCAAAATTACCCAGTGAGTCCCTCGGCTTTAGTCCGTGTTCCAATTTGGCCCAATTTTCTTTATTTATTCAAATTAACCCTAAATTCATTAATTAAATTTAATTTTAATCCCTATATACCTTCAATTTAATTTATTTAAAATACTTTATATATATTTTTAATAAACATTAGTTATGTATATAATAATTATATTATTCTATTTCTATTATTTGTAATATTATATATATAAATTTTATTATATGTTATATATTTTTATTATATTACTTATTTTATTATATTTTTATATGTAAAATATTGGTTACATTATTATTATTATTATTATTATACATATTTCATATTATATTTCATTATATATATTTAAGTTTTTCATTACATATATATTATCTATATTATTATCATGCATTATTAAATATTGTATTTTAATTATATATGTATATTTTTAAAATAATTACTCACTTTATTTTATATTTTAAATACATATTAAATCTTTTATATATTGTTATATTTTATTAAATGCTAGCTTCATAATATTATTAAGTGTTGTTTGTTTGATATATTTATGTTACTACATTATTATTATTTTTATATTATTATCACATTTGATTTGTATATGTATTTATATGTCTAATTGTATATCATGCATCATTTTTTTTTATTAATTATTACTTTGTATGTTCGTATATTTTGCTTATCCATCTTCAATATATGTTATGTATATCTTAATATGTATGTTGTTATGTAACTAAGATTTGCTATATTTATGCATGTATCTAGTATAGGACCTTTATATTATTTCTATCATATTATTTAAATGCATGTTTTAGCTACCTATTATTGTAATATGCTATCTTACATGTTATAATGTATATATATGGTTCTTCATGCGTTAACTAAAAACGAGATTCAAAAGTTTTCAAAAAATAAAAAGGCAATGCTTAGTATTTGGAAACTTCGAGAAAGGTAGTGCCCTAACTTACTGGGTTGTGACTTTTCTCGTTGAATTCGAATAGTCAAGCACCCTTCTAAGTTTTTAAGGTGTTCAAAATACGAGCAACTTTCTTGGAATTTCAAAGCGTTGTGTCTTAACTTACTGGATATGGCGTTTTGTCGTTTTGAGATAGGGATTTTCAAAAAGGGCTAGCTTAGCTTTGAATGTCTTAAAAAATATTGCTTCCTAACTTATTGGATGTAATATTTTGATTCATTTGATACAAGTGAACCGTAATTTTCAAAGTTAAAATATTCTAAAGAGGATTGCATCTTAAAACTTTCAAATTTCTGACATTAAAGACACTTGATAATCAATTAGGTACCAATTTTTGGGCGTTACGAGGGTGCTCACCCTTCCTCGTATGTAACCGACTCCCGAATTCGTTTTCTCGACTTTCGTAGATCAAAATTAATGTTTTAAAAACAAAATATTTTATAAGGTGATCCAATCACACCTAAAAAGATTGGTGGCGACTCCCATTTTCGTTTTTATAAAGTCGAACCCCATTTTCCAAAACTCGATTTTAAAAATGGTCTCGACAGCTTGGCGACTCCGCTGGGGACTAATAAGAGAATCAAGCTGTGTAATTGATTATCTCTTGTCTTAATGTCGAAAATTAAAAATTTTAAAATTTAATCCTCTTTGCATTACATGTGTTTGTATTATTCCATGTGTTGCTATATTCTGATACGCATTGCATTTGCATGACCGTTGTGGTCACACCCTTAAGTGGGAGTGAGAAGCTACGCCTTCGTGAGGTTTTCGCCTTCGTGCAGGATAGTGGATCACTTTCGGGATACATCCGTACCTATGGTTTCGTGAGATTTTCATCTCCGTGTAGCCATAGGGAAATGTATTCCCTTGAACCGAACTCGATTCAAATGAGCCTATAATGGGTGAGGATCGAGGAATCTGCTGGTTCGGGTACCTTAAACTTTAGAACTAAAACCTCATATAGAAAAACCGTAAGAGTTCAATTTGGATAGTGGTACTCTAGATTATTACCCTTATAAGTTATTTATGATACTGACAATTTATTTTTTTGTTTTGTTGCATGTCATATTCTCATTTAAAAGGTATCGATTCACGGTCAGTTTCTAAGTTAGAAAGTTTTATTATGGAGAACGGACTTCTTGATAGAGTGGAGGGTAACGCTAACGTCCATAAATGGTCGGAGCAAACTCAGCTAGGAAAAGGGGATAGCATAACTGCGGGATATGTGTCGGAGCTGTTAGACTGCACTCGCATCAGTGTTACACAGAATAATCTGCAGGAGCTTAAGGAGATTTGGGATCAATGGGGCAATGAGACCAAGCAATCATTCTATGGTAAGTAAGGATATTTTCCCTATTTGTTTGATATTCAGGTTGATGAGAACTTGTTTCGAGCTCTCGCTCAGTTCTGGAACCCAGCATACAGTTGTTTTACCTTTGGGGAGGTAGATTTAGTGCCTACTGTGGAGGAATACACAGCCTTACTTCGGTGTCCTAGATTTTAGTGTGATAGGATTTATTCTCGAGCTACTTGTGTCCCAACCTTTGGTAAGAAGTTGATGACTATTACGGGGATGAGCGAGCAGTGGATCATGGCTAGAATTAAGGAAAAGGATGAGAGTAAGTGCATCCCGTGGGGAGCTTTGAAAGATCTGATCCAGACACATCCAGACGAGGTGAAGAGGGTAGATATTTTTGCCTTAAGCTTATACAGATTGATGGTTTTCCCCAAGGCCTTGGGATATGTGGACGAGGCGACCACGGATCTCTTCCATCGACTTAGCAAACAGGTCACTTCTGTTCCTGTAATTTTGGCGGAGACATTCAGGTCCTTGAATGTATGTAGGAGGGCCAGTACGGGCAGGTTTGTTGGTTGTGCTCAGTTACTTTTAGCTTGGTTCTACAGTTACTTCCGATTGATAGATAAGGTGGTTTGTCGGGTCTTCTTCGAGGATTACTCTCCGTTGAAGGACATAGCAGCTTCAACTAGGAAAGTTGATGTTCCTGAAAAAAATTGGATAGCGCTACTTCAGAATTTGCAGTCAAAGGACATAGAGTGGAGGGCTCCATGGATGATTCCTGGTGAGATCCTTTACCGATGCGGCGGTTTTGATTGGGTCCTTCTGTTGGGAATTTGGGGTGCCATCGGTTATGCCCCTTTGCTGGTGTTGAGGCAGTATGGATTGAGGCAGTTCGTACCAGCAACTCATAGACTGACTCAAAGTGAGTTCTTGTATAGAGGAGTTAATTACAAGAAGAAAGTTAGTGAGATCTCTAGTGCTTGGAACCAGACTTGTAGATTGAAAGGAGTAGCCATTAACCCTGCTACGACCCCTGAGTACATTGAGTGGAAAAGTATAAGGATTAATGACAATATCCCTAGGCCAAGCATGGAAGAAGCTCAACCGATGGATGAATACTTGCAAGTGATGCCCTCAGAATTAGAGATCATGAAGTAAAAGTTCGAGAGAAAGAACTTAGAGCTCGAAAAGAATATAGCAAAGCTCGAAGAAGAAAAGATGTATTTGAGCCTAGACGTCGACGTTCAAAAGATGGAGGTCGAGAAAGAGAGGAAAGAAAAAAGGAAGATGGAGGAGGACTAAGACGATTTAAAGGAGCACTATAAAAGGGCACAAATAACTTTGAAGAGAGCAGGACTAGGAAGGTTTTCAGATCAGGGGCAAAAAGAGGTCCAAGAGGAAAAAGCTAAAGCCGGATATTGTGAGAAGAAGTTCCAAGAGATGCAATCACGGAATTTGACCTTAGAAAAAGAAAATCAAGGTTTAAAGACTAAAGTAACTGAGCTCGAGCGATCCCTTCATCTGCATCGAAGTCATGATTCTACGGTTGAGGTAAAGAAATTAAAAGGCAAAGTTGAGGAGTTGGAATCAGCATTGTAGGATAGTAAGCTCAAAATCGAGCAGCTTGGGGTACGGGAAGATCATTTGAAGGGAGAGCTTCATCAGTCTAGAGAACATGTCAGAGAAAGAGATCACGTCATTGGAGAAGCCGTAGCCCAGATTTGAGAGGTTACTGAACACGTGCAAGACTTGGCAATACGAGCTGATGTATTGAGTTTGATGTATAAGTCATCGTCGGATATAGGACGAGAGTTAGCCCTTTTATTAGATAGAGTTAAAACTTTGGGCAATAGGGCGAAAGCGTATTTTTAATCCTTTTATATGTAAAGATATTCATTTTCTAAATAAAGTTTTCTAAATGAGATTGAATCAGAATCGATGTCCTTTTGGCATTCATGCATTTACATCTCATAGCATTTCATTGCATCATTTGCATTCAAAGTTATAGAAAGACCCTAATTAGTTAAAATTACCACAAAAGTAGAAAAGAAAATCTGGAAACCGCACATCAGTACGGAACTCGTGCAAAATCTAGGAATATGGATCAAAGGTTTGAACAGCTACAAAAGGACATGCAGGACCAATTGCAAGAACAATTGGCTAAGATGCAAAATGACATGATGGAGCAAATGCTAGAGGCTCAGAAGAATATGATGACTGAGATGGATCAGTTGTTGAGGGCCACGGATAAGGGAAAAGCTCCTATGGTAATCATTGGTGAGGAGGAAGAGGATCATCCTCCAGGCTTTACTCCACTCCACGGGCCTACACAAACCGAGGCACTTCCTAGGAGGTTGTCTGTGACTATAAGGCCTCAACATGGATCGGTTGACGCTGGGATCCACATGAATAACCCAACTGGTTCAGGATTCAATTTGGGTGACAACCTCACCAATCCTCTTATTCTTGACTTGGACGTGGCCGAAAAGGAAGATTTGAGAGCCGAAGCTGCAAAACAATTAGAGGAACGTTGTAGATGGTTGGAGGAGAAATTTAAGGCTCTAGAGAGTGCTGATAGGCATCATGGAGTTGATGCCAAAGACTTGAGTTTGGTCCCAGACTTGGTGCTTCCCCATAAATTCAAAATTTTAGAGTTTGAAAAATACAACGGGACTACTTGCCCAGAGGCCCACATTAGGATGTTCTGTAGAAGGATGACCGGATATGTGAACAATGATCAACTGTTGATTCATTATTTCCAAGATAGCTTAGTGGGAGCAGCAGCCAGGTGGTACAATCAGTTGAGCCGGGCTAGAATAAATTCGTGGAGGGATCTTGCACAAGCCTTTATGCAACAGTACAATCATGTGACTAACATGACGCCGGATAGGATCACGTTGCAAAACATGAAGAAAAAACCTAATGAGAATTTTAGGCAATATGCTCAAAGATGGAGAGAGGTTGCCATGCAAGTTCAACCACCATTGTTGGAGAAAGAGATCACCATGTTGTTCATCAACACTCTGAAGGCTCCATTCATTACTCATATGATTGGAAGCACTACCAAAAGTTTTGCGGACATAGTCATGGCGGGAGATATGATTGAGAACGCTATAAGAGGTGGCGAAATTGAGGGGGAAGAGGCCAAAAGATCGGCCCCTAGGAGAAAAGACAATGAGGTGAACAACACAAGTAGCTTCAACTAGAAGGCAGTCATAGTTGGTCAGCCCAAAGTAGCTGCGATTGGACAACAAGGTTCTCAAAGGCAAGAATCTGGCACAAGGCAGGATGCAATTCACACCTATCCCTGTGACATATCGTGAGCTTTATCAAAGTTTATACGATGCACATGCTATTGTCCCTTTCCATTTGAAACCATTACAGCCTCCATATCCTAAATGGTATGATGCAAATGCTAAATGCGAGTACCACGCGAGAATATCGGGCACTCAATTGAAAATTGTACCGGATTCAAAAAGGCCGTAGAAAGGTTGATCAAGATGGGGGTTGTGAAATTTGATGGTACCCCAAATACTGAAAACCCTTTGCCGAATTATGATGATCAAGGAGTGAATGCCATTGGCGAAGCTAGTGAGAGAAGGATGAAGGAAAATGCTGCTGATGTGAGGATGCCTATGAAAGTGATTTGGGAGGAAATGATGAAGAGAGGGATGATAACCTCTATGAGAGAAAAAGAAAAAATAGGGAACTACTGTGAGTTCCATGGAGAAGAGGGTCATGGGACCCAAAATTGTGAAGAATTCAGAGCCTTGGTGCAAGGCTTTATAGATAATAAAGAGCTACAAATTTTTGAAGGTAGCTCTTATAAAAGAGAAATAAGTGTGCTGGAAGGTGAATAAAAAGGAACCAGCTGGCCAAGGATCATTATCTCCCTACCAGGGAATAACGAAGTGGGGACACCAGTAGTGCCCAAGGTCATTATTTATAAACCTACTCCTTTCCCTTACAAGGATAGCAAGAGAGTACCATAGAGTTATGACTGTAGTGTGACAGTGCCGGAGGAAAAAAATATAGCCAGTGCATCTAAAGACGTGTAGGTGAAAGGTTCCTACACCCGGAGTGAGAAGCGTTATGATACGGGAGCGTCAGAATGGAGCCCACAAAAACAAAGGTGTCGAGGTTAAGAAAGAGAAAGAGACCGAAGTACCCATCAATGAGCCAGTAAAGGAGGAGGAGGCTAAGGAATTTCTAAAGTTCCTTAAACATAGCGAGTATAGCGTGGTCGAGTAGTTGCATAAGCAGCCTGCTTGCATATCAGTATTGGCTCTACTTTTGAGTTCTGAGGCACATAGGGAAGCATTGATGAAGGTGCTTAATGAAACATATGTCACCCATGACATATCCGTTAATAAGCTGGACCGATTGGCGAACAACATTAGCGCGGATAATTTCATCAACTTTAATGATGATGAAATCCCACCGGGGGGTAGAGGGTCAACTAAGGTTTTGCACATTACCACTCGATGCAATGGGTACACACTCCCAAGCGTGCTCGTTGATAATGGATCGGCTTTGAATATTCTACCGTTGTCTACATTAAACAGATTACCCATTGACAATTCTCACATGAAGACATGTTAGAATGTGGTAAGAGCCTTCGACGATACAGAAAGGAAGGTGATGGGAAGAATTGACGCTCCCTTGGAAATTGGGCCGAACATGTATGAAGTAGATTTCTTGGTAATGGATATCAAACCTTCCTACAATTTCTTATTAGGTAGGCCATGGATATACTCAGCAGGAGCGGTGCCCTCGTCGTTGCACCAGAAATTAAAATTAGTGACCGATGGATGGTTAATAACCATCAATGCGGAGGAGGACATTATAGCCGCAGTCACTAGTAAGGCCCCTTATGTCGAGATAAACAAAGAATCTATTGAGTGTTCCTTTCACTCTTTAGAATTCGTAAATGCGACTTTCATTTCAGAAGGGAGTAAGCTACCAGTGCCAAGGATAGCAAGAGCTACGATGATGGCTCTACAAATGATGGCAGGAAAGGGAGCCTTACCAGGAAAAGGTTTAAGAAAGTATCTGCAATGAGAGACTCAGATCTCAAAGTTGATTGAGAAGAAAGACCTCTTTGGTTTGGGCTTCAAGCCAGACTATAAGCAAATGAGGAAAGACGTCGAGAAGCGCCAAGAAAGGAGAAGAGCGCGTTTAGATGGAAGAGAAGTGGGGTGGGAATCGATGACATTCCATCTTATATCCAAAACCTCCATATCAAGAGGATTGCTTGTAGAGGAGAGTCATCAGATTAATGCTGCACACAACGAAGGATAGGAGTAAAGGAACCTTGAGGGTATTCGCCCTTACGAATCAGGAAGCTCTATGAACAATTGGAGTGTGAAGGAACTTCCTGTAGTCTTTAGGAATTCTTCAGAATCTCTAGATATCAATGACATGAGCACTGATATTACAAATCCTGATTTCTCTCGTGAGCAAGACATGTGTTTAGAGGAATCTCAGGATTTTGAAGATGTCCAGGATTGTGATATATCTCCAGATCTGTTGAGAATGGTAAAACAGGAGGAGAAACAAATCATGCCACATGAAAAAGATGCAATAGAGAATGTAGCCTTAGAGGAAGGGAAAGAGGAGAAAATTGGGACACTTATTGCCAAGGACACAAGGCAAGGACTGATTGAGTTGCTACGTGAATTCAAGGATATCTTCGCATGGTCCTATCAGGATATGCTAAGGTTAAATACTGATATTGTGGTGCATCGTCTTCCAATAAGACAGGATTGTAAGACAGTCCAACAAAAGTTGTGGAGAATGAGGCCAGATATTGTTCTAAAAATAAAGGACGAAGTTAAGAAGCAGTTCGATGCGGGTTTCTTACAAGAGGTAAAGTACTCGGAATGGGTAGCTAACATTATGCCCGTTCCTAAGAAGGATGGGAAGGTACGAATGTGCGTTGATTACAGAGATCTGAACAAAGCTAGCCCAAAGGACCATTTTCCTTTGCCACACATCGACACTTTAGTAGACAACACGACAGGATATTCGTTATTCTCTTTCATGGATGGTTTCTCGGGGTACAATCAGATAAAGATGCATCCAGAGGACATGGATAAAACTACCTTCATAACCTTGTGGGATACCTTTTACTACAAAGTGATGCCGTTTGGGTTGAAGAATGCGGGGGCAACATACCAACGGGCCATGGTGAACTTGTTCCACGACATGATGCATAAGGATATTGAGGTGTATGTTGATGATATGATTGCCAAGTCGTGCACAGAAAAAGAGCACATTGAGGTCTTGAGAAGATTGTTCTTGAGATTGAGAAAGTTTCAGTTGAAGCTCAATCCAGCAAAGTGTACCTTTGGAGCTAGATCGGGAAAGTTATTAGGCTTTGTAGTCAGTAAAAAGGGAATTGAAGTTGACTCAGACAAGGTCAGAGCCATACGAGAATTACCTCCACCACAAACTCAGAAGAAAGTTCGAGGATTTCTAGGAAGACTGAATTATATTGCTCGGTTTATTTTACAACTAACTGAGAAGTGTGATCCCATATTGCGCCTCCTTAGAAAGCACCATCAAGGTACTTGGGATAAGGAATGCCAAAATGCTTTTGAAAAGGTCAAACAGTACTTGTTGAATGCTCCGGTGTTATCTCCGCCCAGTCCAGATAGACCACTAATACTGTACTTATCAGTATTCAGCAATTCCATGGGATGTGTGCTTGGCCAACATGATGAGTCAGGAAGAAAGGAGAAGGCGATATATTACCTCAGTAAGAAATTCACCGAATGTGAAATGAGTTACTCGCCTATCGAAAAATTGTGTTGCGCTCTGATTTAGACAACTCGGAGGTTAAGACAGTACATGCTATATCATACTACTTGGCTTATTTCAAAACTTGACACTTTGAAGTATATGATGGAGTCAACAGCGTTGAATGGGAGAATGGCGAGATGGCAAATTCTGCTTTCAGAGTTTGACATAGTCTATGTGAGTCAGAAGGCTATAAAAAGAAGTGTGATAGCGGCAATAGCGCGAGGAATAGGAACCTTGGAAGTATATGGAGACTCTGCATTGGTAATTTACCAGCTTAGAGGTGAATGAGAGACAAGGGATCTGTCGAAACTATTTTTTAAATCGAGTTTTGGAAAATGGGAATCGACTTTAAGAAAAACGAAAACGGGAGTCGCCACCAATCTTTTTAGGTGTGATTGGATCACCTTATAAAATGTTTTGTTTTAAAACATTAATATTGGTCTACGAAAGTCGAGAAAACGGATTCGGGAGTCGGTTACGTACGAGGAAGGGTTAGTACCCTCGTAATGCCAAAAAATTGGTACCTAAATTGATTATCAAGTGTCTTTAATGTCGGAAATTTGAAAGTTTTAAGATGCAAACCTCTTTTAATTAGAATGTCTCAATTTTGAAAATTAGGGTTCACTTGTATAAAATGAATCACAATATTACATCCAATAAGTTAGGAAGTAATGTTTTTAAGATATTCGAAGCTAAACTAGCCCCTTTTGAAAATCCCTATCTCAAAACGACAAAACGCCATATCCAGTAAGTTAGGACACAATGCTTTGAAATTTCAAGACAGTTGCTCGTATTTTGAAAACCTTAAAACCCAGAAGGGTGCTTGACTATTCGAATTCAACGAGAAAAATTGCAGCCCAGTAAGTTAGGGCACTACTTTTCTCGAAGCTTCCAAACACCAAACATTGCCTTTTTATTTTTGAAAACTTTAGAATCTCGTTTTTTAATTAATGCATGAGGACTCATATTAACATTATAGAATATAACATACAAGATAGCATATTAAAAATAATAGGTAGCTAAAACATGCATTTAAATAATATGATAGCAATAATATAAAGGTCCTATACTAGATACATACATAAATATAGCAAATCTTAGTTACACAACAACATACATATTAAAATATACATAGCATATATTGAAGATGAATAAGTAAAATATACGTACAATACAAAGTAATAATTAATTTAAAAAAACGATGCATAATATACAATTAGACATATAAATATGCATATAAAACAAACATGATAATATATAAAAAATAATAATAATAATGTAGTAACATATATATATCAAACAAAACAACATATAATAATATTATGAAACTAGCATTTAATATATAAATGATATAATAACAATATATAAAAAATTTAATACGTATTAAAATATAAAATAAAGTGAGTATTTAAAAATATATACAAGTTATATTATAGGGTATAATACCTTAATAATGTACTAAATATTAATATTACACATACTTATTTAGTAAAAAATATATATAACTAATAGGTGATAAAATAGTATATATTTTATAATGAAATAGAAGTAATGTAAATGATAATATATATATAGTAAATATTTATTGTATAATATAATTTATAACCAAAATATATAATAATATAAACCATATAATAAGTAATTGACAAGCGTCGTTTTGCCTATCAAAATAAAATAAACCTCTTCAAAAAAAAAAAAGGTAGAATAGTGGAAGAGGGTCGATCCACAGGGAGTTTAATGGAATTTTTGATTAAATTTCTTGTTCTCGACCTAGGAGCTAAAATGGAAAATGAAAAAAAAAAGGTGATTTGAGAAGTAACAAGAAAATAAAATAAACAAGTAAAAGTGCAAAGAAAGATGTATTAAATAAAAGCAATAAAATAAAGAAGATGAAAGATTAAGTTGAATAAACACGAGTATAAGAATCGCCTCGAGCTAGTTTCGTCAATTCCCACGATCATCGAAAATAGATTTTTGCTCCGGGATTCATGTCGGTTACAGTCTACGAGGCCCAACCTATCGTAACTTGCTTTTCTCTCATGTAACCGATCTTCCCAAGTCTATCTTCGAAAGTTGATTCTTAAGTAAATCTACCACGTCTATCGCCGTTAAAATACTTAGTTTTAAAACAGGAAAAGCCCAACTCGGAAGTTGTCTTATCAAGAATCATTTTTGATCTCGTCTTTCCTTAGCGGACCACCGCTAAGAGTGTTCATAGGAAGTCGAAATGCCACAGGCCGATCCTTCCTCCCAACTGTAAAATTAAACGATTCCAGACCAACGGATCATTTTTTATTTGAAAAACGTTTAAAAATTTTAGTAAGGCTGATTGCCAAACTATCTAAGCAGAAAGACGAAAATGTATCCCGAAGGGATTTAAGCAATATTCAATTCTCACGCGAGGAATTGATTCGTACTAGCTCTTGGCTTGAGAAAAATTAGTCAAACATGATATTGATTATCATGCTTAACATGTTTTGATAATGTAAAAACATAAAATAAAATAAAGTAAAGTAGAAATAAAACAAAGAAGAAAATTTTATTAAAATGAAAACAAAGTAGCAATAAGAACAAAAGACAAGAGATACTTAGCCTTACCCAAAGGTGGGTATTTATAGGCTTCAAATTCCCAAATCAACAAGGAAAACTAATCAAAAAAAGATAAGATAATATCTATAAAATTATGAAAATGAAATCCAAAATCCCCCAAATCACGTCAATAGATCAAGATAAGTTGTTTCCAGAATATTCCCCGTGTTGACTTCTGATTTGCCACGTCAGATCCGCGTCGTGCCCAGCGTCGTGCCCACGACTCCAGCCGTGACAGAATAAGCGTCGTGCCCACGACTCCAACCGTGACAGAATAAAAAGAAAAAAAAAACTGCAGATTACGTCTTTTTGTTGCCATTTCCAGTATTGGGTTCAGTACACAAGAAATAAATCAAATACAACCAATTAAGTAGTGAAAAATTCACAAGACAAAGGAATTAACAAGCAAAAAGTGTCAAATATAAGGGCACATCAGTAATATAAAAAATACATATAATAAAATGTAATATGTAAAAATAATGAAGGATAATATATATACTATCATTTAATAAAAAATTAAAATTTACACAATTAATAAATAATAATACATAATTTTTTTAAAAATATATATGAAATATATAAATAAATATAATTTATAAGTAAAAAATAATATAATAAATAATATATAAAAATAATATATACTATTTTTTATAATTAATATTTATAGATATAAAGTATTTAATAGATAAAAAAATATTTAAAAGGACTATAATGAAATAAAATTAAAGTTTTAGGGCTATTTTAAATAATAATAATAAATTTGGGCCTTCTGGAATGCGTGTTAAAACCGAGGGACTCATTGGGCAAATTGCCCTAATCCTAAAACGACACCGTTTTCCCAGAATGAAGTTTAATAGCCATTGGGACTAAATTAAAACAACTATATAATATTAGGGCCAAATAAAAATAAAAAAATGAAATGAAATGAAATTATAAAATTTAATAAACCAGAAGGATCAATTGGGCAATTATCCTAATTTCTAAAAACACGCGGACCCTCCCCGGTTCACGGGTTAACACGCGGATCGTCGGTATTGATACGACGCCGTTTTGTGCTTATTGAATTAAACCAAAACGGCACCGCTTTGTTAGGGCTATATAAGCCAAATTTTTAGTTCAAAATTCATTTGAGACCCGAGTTAAAAAAAACTTTAAAATTCTCTCTGAAATGAGAAGGGAGAGAAGGGTCCGACCTCCGGTCTCCTTCGAGCCGAACCTCGGTCGTTGGCCTCAAGTGCCCATGCACCGTCACCGACCCCGCCCCGTACAACAGTCAGAAAACCCAAATTTTTGATTTTCGATGCGATTTCAAAGGTAAGCTTGTCTTTTATTTATTTTAATGGTATTTGCATGTATTTAGGAAAAAATGAAAAGGTAAAGGTATATCACCTTTTGAGAGACTGCTTGAACTTCTTTCTTATGAATATCTATGTATTTTATTCTGAGTAAAAAAATCCGTGCCCTGTACAGATTTGTGAAGAGGCTTTTATAGCCTTCTATGTACTGTTTACATTTAGAAAGAAATCTTTGATTTCTTTTCTCCTATCTATTTTCCTTTTCTGCTGTGTTTTCTTTCTTTTTTTGCAGGTGATCGAAGAGAATCAAACACCGGCATTGATTCGGCCTTGAATCACGGCGAGGCCAGAGTCACGACATTGATTCGGGGCCAGAATCCTGGGGTGAGACGAACGGACACCAGTCGAAGGGGCGTAACTCTTGGACTGATTGTGGCGAAGCTTCTGGAACGGCTCTTACAGCGCTGAGGTTCCAAGGAAACCCTAGGGTTTCCTGGTGGTTCTTTAAGTTACTGGGCCTTTTGGGCCTGAGTGACTTGAGTCTCATTGGGCTACTATTTGTTGGGTCTGGGTTGACTTAAGATAGGGTTTAGGTATTTGGGCTACTGGGTTATGTATTATTTTTTTGTTTTAGGCTCTGTATATGGACTGTTTAAATAAATAAACATTTATTTATTTATTTATTTATTTGATTTAAGGCCCAAGCAAATTTGGGCTATTACAAGGTCCTAAATTGATCAATTATTGAAAGATAGTTTTGGGGTTACTTGAGGAGTTCGATGACATCACTTTCAATTATATCCCGCGAGATGAAAACCAGATGGCAGACGCTCTAGCAACCTTGGCTTCAATGATTAGAGCTAATAAAGAGGAGGAGATGAGACCCATTCAGATAAGTATTTTTGAGGCACCAGCTTGTTGTTGTAACATTAAGGAAGAAGAAAAGGATGATAACCCTTGGTATCAGGATATATTGCGATATGTGAGAGATCGTAAATACCCAGAACAGGCAACTGAAAATGATAAGCGAACTTTAAGGAGATTAGCCTGTGATTACATTTTGGATGGGGACATCTTGCATAAAAGGAGAAAGGACCAAGTACTTTTGAGATGTGTTGACGCCGTGGAGGCTAAGCTAATTTTAGAAGAAGTTCACGAGGGTGTTTGTGAGACACACGCTAATGGTTTCACGATGGCTAGACAAATCATGAGGTTTGGATATTATTGGTCTACCATGGAAGGGGATTGTATCAACTACGCCAAGAAATGCCATAAATGACAGATTTATGGAGACAAGATACATGTACCACCTTCACCTCTACATGTTATGACTTCTCCATGGCCCTTTTCCATGTAGGGCATGGATGTCATTGGGCCAATATCACCGAAAGCTTTGAATGGACATCGGTTTATCTTCGTGGTCATTGACTACTTCACAAAATGGGTAGAGGCCGCTTCTTATGCAAATGTTACTAAGTCGGCTGTGAGTCGATTCTTGAAGAAAGAGATCATTTATCGATATGGGATGCTTGAGAGAATTATATCAGACAATGCATTGAATTTGAGCAACAGAACAATAGCAGAAGGTTGTAGGCAGTTCAAAATTAAGCATCATAACTCTTCTCCGTATCGCCTAAAAATGAATGGGGCAGTAGAAGCAGCCAACAAGAACATCAAGAGGATAGTGGGAAAGATGACTGAGACTTATAGAGATTGGTATGAGAAACTACCATTTGCACTCCTAGCTTATCAAACGTCCGTCAGAACTTCTACAGGGGCAACTCCTTTCTCATTGATTTATGGGATGGAAGCAGTGTTACCCATTGAAATAGAGATACCGTCTCTCTGAATATTGTCAGAAATAAACTTGGATGAGGCTGAATGGATACAATCGCGATATGATCAATTGAACTTGATTGAGGAAAAGAGGCTGTGGGCCATTCTCCATGGTCAGATGTATCAGAAGCGAATGATGCGAGCTTATGATAAGAAAGTTCGTCCAAGAGAATTTCATGAGGGGGACCTTGTGCTAAAAAAGATCCTTCCCATTCAAAAAGTCTTTAGAGGAAAATGGATGCCAAATTGGGAGGAGCCGTATGTCGTGAAGAATGCTTTCTCTGGAGGTGCATTGATTTTGACAGAAATGGATGGGAAGAGTTTACCCAACCCAGTGAATTCAAACTCAGTCAAAAATTACTTTGTCTAAAGGAGAGGAGAATCCAAGGTGAAAACCCGCAAAGGGCGCCTTGAATTTTCAAAAAAATTAAAAATAAAAATAAAATAAAATAAATTTCGGAGAGGCCAAGGTGAAAACCCGCAAAGGGCGCCTTGTGACCAAAGGAGTTTTGAGTTGAAAACCCAAAAGGGCAGCTCAAATTTTGAAAGGCATACAGTAATCTTACTATATCTAATTCAACGAAAGGTGAAGCGCGTTGCATACCGGGGCATCAACGAAATACTTTGGATCTTTTAAACACATGTTGAACTCAAGAAAGTCTTCTTGGAGCTGGTGTATAGACGTTCAAGCTGCGATATCTAGGGCATCTAACTTTTGTCCTGTTTGCTATCTTTAGATTCTATTTCTTCTCAAAGATAGACTTTCAGATTAATTTCCCTTGTATTTTTGAAAAATTCATTCAAATCTAATTATTCTCAAGATTAATTCATCTTTTGTTATTCTTAAAGTATGTTGCATTGAAATAGTGATAGATTAACTAAATAATTTTCACAAATGAAGTTTTGCACATTACTCTGGAAATTTCTAGAGGATACAGAAAACTAAAGCAGGACAATTGTTTGAGAAATTCACATAAGTGAGGGTTGAAAGAACTTGAGGAATTTCTTTCTTCCAGTCCGAAATGATGATTAGACAAATCAAACGATTCGATTTTAAGAAAAGATCATCTTACAGATATTATCGGTGGGTCGTAGCATTTGAAGAATGATACAAGCCTACAGGTTGAGCAGAAATAATACTTTGAGAAAAGTAAAGATAAACAAAGGAATGAGTGGTGACGTCTAGAATAGAAGTCATATTCATAACATTTTGCATCACAACATGTCTAATTAGGAGCATTTGACTCACTTTGATTATAGCATCCTAATCATTAGGCATGAGCACATATGCATTCTACAGGTTATGTAGATCAAGGATGATGCGCCTTAACCCCCTAAGCAGTAAGGTAACAGACCAAAGTATAGCAGATTTGGCCTTTACGTGTTTACACTGAAGCGGATCCTAGATAACAAGATTTGGCTTCTCTATCTTCGACGAGGAGAAAATCGAAGAAACAACAAATTTGGCTTTCAGATGTTTATACTGAAGCAGATCCAAGATGAGTTGGCATTCTTGTGTTTACAGGGAACAAATCGAAGACATAGCAGATTTGACTTTCGGATGTTCTCACACCAAAGCAGATCCAAGATAACAGATCTGGCATCTCCATTTCGACAGAGAGCAGATACATAGCAGATCTAACCTTCAGATGATTTTACTGAAGCAAATCCAAGATGATTTGGCATCCTTGTGTTCACAAGGAGCAAATCGAAGACACAACAGATTTGGCTTTCAGATGTTTATACTGAAGCAGATCCAAGATGATTTGGCGTTCTTGTGCTTACAAGGAACAAATCGAAGACATAGCAGATTTGACTTTCGGATGTTCTTACACCAAAGTAGATCCAAGATAACAGATCTGGCATCTCCATTTCGACGGAGAGCAGATACATAGCAGATCTAACCTTCAGATGATTTTACTGAAGCAGATCCAAGAGGATTTGGCATTCTTGTGTTCACAAGGAGCAAATCAAAGACACAGCAGATTTGGCTTTCACGTGTTTACGCTGAAGCAGATCTAAGATGATTTGGCATCTTTGTGTTGTCAAAAAACAAATCGAAGAAGCATATTTGGCGTCTCTGTATTCGACAGAGAGCAGATCGAAGATATCAACATGACAGTCTTGAGTTTGCAATGAGCAGATTGAGGACCATGATCCGATAAGGCCGGGCAAATTTGGTCTTTCTATGAGTCTTTGCTCGATTCTTGTCACACAGCAATGAGCAAAGAGGGGCAGCTATAATAGCCCAAATTTGACCAGGCCTTAAAACCAAAAACTTAAAATAAATAAATAAATGTTTATTTATTTAAACAGTCAATATACAGAGCCCAAAAATTAAAACCCAGCAGCTCAAATACCTAAACCCTATGCCCGGTTACAACCTGATAGCCCATACCTTAAAATACTACCCCATAGCCCATTACAGTGACCCGTTACACCCAGACCCAAAAACAAACGAGGCCCAAGTGGCCCAATTTGTTAACAAACAGCAGAGAGACCTAGGGTTTCAGAAACCCTAGGCGCCGCAAGCATCCTAAGCGTCATGACCGTTCATCTCGTGCCGTTCCAGTGGGCTCCATCGGCGCCGTGACTTTGGCCTCGTACCACGCTGCAATCAACGCATGAATCGACACCACCGTGATGTTCTCGCGAATACTTGCAAGACAGAACAAAAGAAACCAACAGACACGAAGTAGAAAAGGAAATTCAAAGATTTCTTTCCTAAACATGTATAGTCTAAAGGCTATAAAGCCTTTCTTCCGATTTGTAAAAAAGGGGGGAGTTTTTTTTTTTGAATACACAAAAAGATTCAATAAAGAACAAGAGTATTTTATACACAAAGTAATCAGCAGTCGTCAGAGAATATAAAGGTGAATACTTTATCTATCTTTTAATATAGACTGGTAGTAAAAAAGAAAAGGGAGACGAACCTTTTCTAATCTGCGTGGAAACGGAAAATTTTTGAGTTCGAGACGGCGTTCGAGACGGCGCGTAGGCGCATGAATGCCTGAGAACGGAGGCTCGAAGGAGCTCCGATGCCGGTCCCAGATCCTCTTTCAGAGGATTTCTTTTTTTTTTTTAGAATCGGATTAAAATGATTTTAAAACTAAAATCAGGGCTTATATAGCCCTACAAAAACGGTGTCGTTTTGCTTAATTCAATAAGCATTAAAACGGCACCATTTAGGTAAAGGATCCGCGTGTTGACCCGATTATCCGGCGAGGATCCGCATGTTTTTGGAAAATGGGCAAATTGCCCAATTAATCCTCCCGTGTTTTTAAATTTTTAAATTTTATTTTATTTTTATTTTAATTTGGCCCTAATCTTTTATATTTGTTTCAATTTAATCCTCATAGTGACTTTAAAATTGTATTTGGAGAAACGGTGTCGTTTTGGGATTAGGGCAAAATTGCCCAGTAAGTCCCTCAGCTTTAGTCCGTGTTCCAATTTGGCCCAGTTTTCTTTATTGATTCAAATTAACCCTAAATTCCTTAATTAAATTTAATTTTAATCCCTATATACCTTTAATTTAATTTATTTAAAATATTTTATATATATTTTTAATAAACATTAGTTATGTATATAATAATTATATTATTCTATTTCTATTATTTGTAACATTATATATATAAATTTTATTATATGTTATATATTTTTATTATATTACTTATTTTATTATATTTTTATATGTAAAATATTGGTTACATTATTATTATTATTATTATACATATTTCATAGTATATTTCATTATATTTATTTAAGTTTTTCATTATATATATATTATCTATATTATTATCATGCATTATTAAATATTGTATTTTAATTATATATGTATATTTTTTAAATAATTACTCACTTTATTTTATATTTTAAATACATATTAAATCTTTTATATATTGTTATATTTTATTAAATGCTAGCTTCATAATATTATTAAGTGTTGTTTGTTTGATATATTTATGTTACTACATTATTATTATTTTTATATTATTATCACATTTGATTTGTATATGTATTTATATGTCTAATTGTATATCATGCATCATTTTTTTTACTAATTATTACTTTGTATGTTCGTATATTTTGCTTATCCATCTTCAATATATGTTATGTATATCTTAATATGTATGTTGTTATGTAACTAAGATTTGCTATATTTATGTATGTATCTAGTATAGGACCTTTATATTATTTCTATCATACTATTTAAATGCATGTTTTAGCTACCTATTATTGTAATATGCTATCTTACATGTTATAATGTATATATATGGTTCTTCATGCGTTAATTAAAAACGAGATTCAAAAGTTTTCAAAAAATAAAAAGGCAATGCTTGGTATTTGGAAACTTCGAGAAAGGTAGTGCCCTAACTTACTGGGTTGCGACTTTTCTCGTTGAATTCGAATAGTCAAGCACCCTTCTAAGTTTTTAAGGTTTTCAATATACGAGCAACTTTCTTGGAATTTCAAAGTGTTGTGTCCTAACTTACTGGATATGGCATTTTATCGTTTTGAGATAGGGATTTTCAAAAAGGGCTAGCTTAGCTTCGAATGTCTTAAAAATATTACTTTCTAACTTATTGGATGTAATATTTTGATTCATTTGATACAAGCGAACCGTAATTTTCAAAATTAAAATATTCTAAAGAGGATTGCATCTTAAAACTTTCAAATTTCCGATATTAAAGACACTTGATAATCAAGTAGGTACCAATTTTTGGGCGTTACGAGGGTGCTCACCCTTCCTCGTACGTAACCGACTCCCGTATCCGTTTTCTCGACTTTCGTAGATCAAAATTAATGTTTTAAAAACAAAATATTTTATAAGATGATCCAATCACACCTAAAAAGATTGGTGGCGACTCCCATTTTTGTTTTTATAAAGTCGAACCCCATTTTCCAAAACTCAATTTTAAAAATGGTCTCGACATTTGTAATGGAAGAATCAGAACCTGAATTTCCCTTCTTGTTCTTTTCATGTTTCTTTCTCTTTCCTCCTCAACTGTACTAAGCTTCCGAGCTAATGCACCTTCAACAAATCCTTTAGATCTCATGAGCCTTATCTGCTATTGTGCTTACAAAGCATTCATCAATTCTGCCAAACTAACTTTTGACAGATCTTTAGTGTTTTCCA
Organism: Gossypium hirsutum; assembly: GCF_007990345.1. NCBI lineage: Eukaryota > Viridiplantae > Streptophyta > Magnoliopsida > Malvales > Malvaceae > Gossypium > Gossypium hirsutum. Next base: position 57,079,231 of record NC_053432.1, on the reverse strand, counting down.
AAAAGGAAATGGTAGCTTCTTTCAGGAACAATTACAATAATTTTTTTAACTAATTTGGAATCAAGAAATTTAGATCTAATAATCTTTCTTTGTTTACGGTTTCAAGCAATTTGTCAAAGTACTCATTCGCCATCTCGGTCCTTCATCTTCTGGAGTTCAAACTCTCTAATAAGGTTCAACATTTTCATGCCTTTAATCCATTCATCTCCTTCATACTCCTCTAAGAAATTCCAAACATCAAAAGCTAACTTCATTGTCATGATTCTAATAAAAATTTCAGATGAGACTGCAGCAAATAACGTAACTATTGCCTTTGATTTTCTTGATTTCCTCTTATTGTGATTCCTTGACAATGTCATTAGGAACTTGTAGCCCTCCTTCATAGCTTCCTAACCTAACGTCACTTGTAGTAGTTATTTTAGGTCATTTTCACACTTAACAAGCTTGTTTTCTAGGCATTTCAGTATTTTATATTACATTTCAAGTATTTAGGTTTTAGGATTAAAAGTTAATAAAAATAATCATTTTATACATTTTGTGCTATTTCGGTGACTCGTAAGGCCAACTTGGGCCTCGTGAGTGACTAATGAGTTATTTAAGTGTGCAGGATATCCATTGAGATCCAAGAATACAAGGATGATTAGGCCGTGAGGCAAGAAGTCTGATAAGCCAAAGAAGCTGCCAAGGCCCAAGCAACACTCGACGTCATGACGAGGAGCTTCCTTTTGTCACGACGACACGATGGAATTATGAAGATTTTGCACGACATCAGGACAAGAAGAATTCTCACGTTTGACAATGCAACTTGGCGTGGAAGAAAAGAGTTGATTCCCTTGGACAACACTTTTGGGATATTTTCATATTTGAACCCTAGATTTTAGCACAATATTTTATTTACTAGTATCTAAGTGTATCTTGGGTTGAGTGGTCACCAAGTAGGTTGTTGCCTATATAAGCAACCTTAGGGTCACAGAGATTGTAAGTAGACCTAGACAGACAATTTTTCTATTTAGTTTTAGTTTTCTTTTCTTTTCATGTTCGTGTAGTCAGAACTTTTCTATTCCGATGTGAAGACAATTGTGAGGGGAGATTGCTTCGAATCCGCGCCTTAATATAATATCCATAAGTGTTATCCTATCTCTTCTTTTCTATTATTTTACTTATATTTCGTTAATTTGACCAATTACTCATCGTATGAATATTAGAACATATTATTGTGTTTGTTTCATATCTTGTATGTTTCGATCAATAACTTAATTTATTTGTTAAATAATTATTTATCTAAAATTGATTATTTATTCAAGGGTATTTAGTATATTAGAGAGTGATGTTCCTGATAGAATATCGAGATAGGTGAGACTGGAAGGATATCATATCGTGTATAACTTGTGCCAAGCAGTGAAACCAGAAGGTTGCACGTATGCCTAAGAAGAGACTGAAAAGGTTACTTAGGTGGTAATCCTTAGTAAAGATGACTCGATAGGGTATTTGTAGCTAAGGGTGATAAATAACTCAATCTAATATAATTAATTATTTAATTAGATAATTAGGATTTGATGGATCATAGGCTAGAGGCTCATATTGTTGACACTAGGAATAAGAAAGTCCATTAGGTTAATTTAGGTTAGTTAATTTAATTAAAATATTAATTTGGATCCGCACTACTAATTCATGACTCGATTAGATTAGTAATTATTTTCTGTAATTAATTTACAAACGATTTCTCCAATCTACAATCCTTTGGGTACGATCCTCAGGATACTTACCGGTATTCCTTTGTAACATATACTATATTAAAATTTGACTCTTACGTTGCTGACATTGACAAATTAATTTAATATATTTGTGGTGTGATATTTAACTATAAACGATAACACGTTTATAGACGGTTAAGCTATTAGCTTCGTTGCTGGGGATTGCAATGGTGAAATTTTTATTAAATTGATTACTGTAAAATAATATTAATTGAAAGAAACAAGATAAATAGTGTTCTAACTTTAATTTAATTTAATTTATTTTATTTTATTTTAATGTTCAAAAAAATAAAATAAAAAACTATTTTGAATTTTTTTAGTTATTTAATTATTTTTTTTATTTTTTTACTTACCTTGTTGATTATCAGATTTAATAATAAATTTGGAATTTTATAGGTCGATGTATGAACAATCCAAATTGAGTTGGTTGTACGGAGCTTCACAAATCCATGGAGTCGCGATTACAAAGACGAGCAACCCGAGTCTTCGAACGAACTCCCACCTAAACTGAACAAGTATACATCCAAAAGGTATAAAGATTCGACAAACCAATGGGATGGCGACGAAGTATACGAGGGAGTATATGAACAATGGGAGATTATAGAGAACCAAAGGTCACTTATGCTAGAATTTTACGAATGAAGAAACGAAATAATAACTTTGTTGGAAGAGATAGATTAGCAACAATTAGGGACATTCGAATATTTAGTCGAAATTCCTGATGATTCATATGACTATACTCCGAACAAGAAAATCGTGAGCAAGAATTCCAAGCTAAGTTAAAGTGAAATCAACAACAGTTGGATCAATTAGAAGAATTTTTCTCGCAAAAATCCCAAACTAGTGCTCCATTGGAAGAGTTCAAACATGATGTATCCAATTTCGATCCAAGGGACCAGTGTATCACCAACAACCATCTGAAATTAAATCGTGAAAGTCAACAAGAGTTTGGATCTGGGGATGGGAATGATTTGAATATAACTGAAGACATTTCCAATCCAATTAACATAGATGTAGATGTAGAAGTAGAGATAGAATTAACCACTAACTTTGAGCTACAACTGTTTCTAAGAGAAAGTGTAGAAGAGCCAATACACTTTTTGGCCATAACCGAGAATGTACCAAAGAAATCAATGATTTTATCTTATTCTTATTCGACAATAAAGATAAAGCTCGAAAAATCAAAGCTTCTCGTAACATAGAAAGGAGGAGGCTCGAGCTGATAATACCCCGAAAAATAATTTGAGGTTGGATCAGATTGACATTAAGTGGCTTGTGATATGGATGTCGCACCGGTCAAAGATAAGTCAATATCTTTGGAATCTATCGAGTGTGCTGGTTCAAAATTATCGACAGTGGAACAAAAAACAGATCAAAGTTTCGAAAACCAACTAGAAGTTCTTCTTCAGGGGTGATACGGATCGTCCTGATTCTGAAAAAAGACTTCTCTTTTAAAATTTCTTTAACTTTAAAATTTATTTTTTTGTTTATTTTTTATTGTATTTTAAGTATTTAATTATGTGTGTTAGTTACTTCTCACAGTAGTTACGGAGTTCGTGAGGTGGACTAAAGCGATTAAGCACAAACTAAGGAGTCCGACATACTCCGAAAGGACGAGTTGGGAGATTTCCAAGTTGTGCCGCACCACGCATCCTGTATAGCACGGCACGAAACGACAAGCCAACCCAACAAGGGTAGTAACAACTCGCATTGTCGTGAAGAGGAAGAATGCGTTGTCTCGACGAGCTTCCACATCCCGACGATCACCATATGCACATTTAGCGAAATAAAGTATGCATCTTTTCTTTATATTTTTATTGCACATTAGGGACAATGTACCAAATAAAGTGTGGAGGGGTGTCATAGGAAAATTTTTAAAATTTTCTGTTATTTTGTTTTGTTTTGAGTCATTTCAAAATTTTTATTTTGTGTTATGTGTGTGCTTGAGCTTGTAGAAATACAAGTGATTGGTTAAAAGCATATACCTAGGTTGTTTGTTTAGATTGTAAATTTAACCTAAAATTAAATAATTTAGGTTGTTTATATTTAGACTAATTAGTCCAGATTATTAAACTATAAATAGGAAAAAGAGATTAAACATACCAAGTGATAAAGGTAGATACGAATAGAGGTGTCCATGGGCCGGGTAGGGCCTAATCAAAATTTTAGACCCATTTGCTAGGCCTGACCTGAAAAATCAGCCTAATATTTTGCCCAAGTCTACTCAGATAAAAAGTCTAAAGCCCGGGCCAGACTCACCCGTATTAAATTTTTTATATTATTTATTATATAAAATTTTAAAAATATATATAATACATCAAAAATACTAAAAAATATTAAAATAAATATTTTCTAACAAATTGAAAATAAATATATATGTATACTTAAATAACACTAAGATAGGTGCAATTTAACAAGCAAATGCCTCTAAAATAGTAACAAAATTAACAATAAAGCAAAAGTTATACAATTTCCAAATAATTACAACAAAATAACACCAACATAATAGTGAAATGGTAGCAAAGTAGTGAAAAATAATAAGAAAATAGCAACAAAAGAGAGAGAGAGAGAGAGAGAGAGAGAGAGTTAAAAAGCAAGGAAAAGCTATATATTTTTTTTGCATGTTCGGACCGAGCCAAAAAAGCCTTACGCGAAGAAACGAGTCTTATTTTTTTGCCCAATCCTATTTTTCGGGCCTATATTTTTACTCTAAGAATCGAGAGTTTTCTGTAATTATTTTCAATAAAGAATGCCTACTCCTTTCTCTATCAGTTGGACTCAAATACCCCACTACCCCTTGTTCTGCAAAAAGCCTAGACTAATCTATTGTGACTCAAACTTCACTTGTAACAGCCCAAAAGTTAGTGGTGATAGAAATTGCAATGTCAGATCCCTATTTTCATAAACCAAACCCGTAAACGTGTAAGGACTAAATCGGTCAATTAATTTTGTTGAATTACTGCTTAATTAGGGTGTACGGACTAAATCGTAAAAGTGTCAAAAGTTTAATTCTTAAGGAATCTTTAATTAGAATTCAAGGGGCTTATATATTAATTATACCCTTAGGTTATATATAATGGCTGGTTGAGGATGTAAAACATGTATGTCTTTATGGTATAAAACATTAATTAAATAAGATAATAAAAATACCATGAAAATAAATTTTGATTGAACAAAGTGGGTGCAAAAGAAACATTTTATTCCATCTTTCTTCATGCAACCGAACCAAGGGAGGAATAAGAAAAACTCAATCACGGCCTTAGGGTTTTCCACTTTCAAAGCTTCAATTGGTTAGTTCAATTTAGTCTTTTTTCTTGTAATTTTTATATTTTCAGAATCCCCGGAGCTTAAGGTAGCTGACCCAGGTAGTATTTTAGGTACTGGTAAATCTTGAGAATGCTGCCATTGATGAATAGTGGAAACTTTAGGTGTTAATTTGATAGATTTTTAGTTTAGAGTTGAAAAATGACTAAATTGTAATGTCAATTGATGATTTTGCTCAATAGGGACTAAAATGAAACTTTTTTGAAATTTACAATAAAAGTGAGAAATAGAAGGTCCAATAAGGACTATAGTGAAAATTTCATTAAAAATCTGAAGTTAGAATTTAAAGTTATGTTAGTCCCGATTTTAGGGACTAAATTGAATAAAATGTAAAAGTTGTGAAAAATTTTAATTGAATGCAAAATTGTTTGAATATTGATAAAATATTGTGCTTATTTTAATCTATAGCTAGTGCCGACCCGAATACCTCAAAAAAGAAAGGAAAAGACAAAGTTGTCAATGAATAGCTAAGAGTTTACAATTTGTATTTCTATAATCCGAACTACTTCATAATTGCTGCATATTGAATTGTTTATGATTGGTAAGAACATAAGGTGAGACACTTTTTTATAACGATTTGTATTGGATTTATTTGAATTGAATAATATTCATGAGACTAAATTGAATATATGTGAAAATGTGTATGCTTATATAAATGTGAAATTGAATACATATTGAGATATTGGTTGATAATGAACTGAGTAATGATTACCCTATTAACTGTTTAGGTAAATTCGGATATAGTTGGCATGCCATAGGATAGGAAGAGTTCAAGGTTACTTCGACTACTTTGGGTGCCAAATTGCTTCCGTTATATTGATGAGACCTAGGGTGTCAAACTTATTGATAAGCGTTGGGTGCAACCGTTGACTACTAATTTATCTGATAAGGCAATGGGTGCCAAACTAGTGTGTTGGTGGATCCGTGTATCCATTCAAATTTGAGTCGAGTTAATAGAGAGATAAATGGTAAAATGAAATATTCATAATTGAAATGATGATGATGAATAAGTTCTATTTTGTTCAATTCAGTCCAATTTCTCAATATTCAATTTCACCAATCACGAATCAAGTCATAAGACAATTAATCATCTTACCTCAATAGCTAAAATGCCACAATCATGCATGCATGTGTGTATATGTATATACATATGTATATGTATATGTATATATGTATATATGTATATATATATATTACTCGAATCATAAAAGTACAAATCAATAATTGCAGTTACTCGTCTACAACTTTCGCTTTTCCTTTCTCGTGATGACCTGATGTCATCTTTCAATATGATCGATAATTCAATAAATAAAATGATATTAAATTATTCAATCCCCATCCAAATACAAAACCACATATAAGTTTGTATTTTATTCAATTTAGTCCCTATACTCGAGATATGCGTATCTTTTGATATTTAGCATCAGATCAAAATCCGATTTCACATTTTTTCATTAGGGACCCTATACTTTCTAATCCTAACATAACCTTCATGAAAGGTTTTCAATTTAGTCAATTTGGTCCCTAATTTTATAAAGTTAACTAACAAGTTTATTTAGTTTTACAATTTAGTCCTTACCATAATCTAAACTTCATATCTATCAAATTCAAGCCTAAATCAACAATTTCTCAACAATGAAAACTTGTTAAAAACTTTAAAAATTGAACAAATCTATTTTTGAGCTAGCTAAATCAAGCTTCTATGATTACAAATCTATAAAAATTTGATGAAAAATAACTTAATTACCTAAGAATTTTGGTATGGCCAAATGGGTGAATACTTGAAGCTTTCTCGTCTCTTTTTTTCTTTTTTGGACTGTGTAAGAAGATGAGAATTCTCATCTTTCTTCCCATTATATTCCTTTCATACATGGTTTTTTTATTATTTTAACTTATTTAATTAGTTAATTTAATGTTTTATTATACTTAATTAACATTAGCTAAACAAAGTGGAAATCTACACCATCACCCACTAAGTCATGATAGAAAACGATTAAATAACCATTTTGGTCCATGTAATAATTGCAATTAAAGTCCTCAAGCATTTTCTTTATTAAAAATTAATAGTGAATTTGAATTTTTGCAATTTAGTCCCTAAGCTTTAATTAACTATTTTATCAGCTAAATTATTTGATCATTCTTTATTATATTCTCATATTAACTCTATAAATATTCATATTTTGTATTTATGGACTCAATTTATGAAAATAAGGTTTCGAAATTGTATTTTTCAATACCATTAAATTTCGGGTCATTACATGCTCTTTCGTATATATATAAATTTGATGGCACACTTGACAGATATAAAGCAAGACTTGGGCAAAGGGCTTCATTCAACGATCAGGTCTTAATTACCTTGTTATGAAACCCACAAAAATCAAATTAGTCTTGGCTATTGCGACTCAATAGGGGTGGGCTATTCATCAACTTGATGTTAACAATGTCTTCCTTCAAGGCCATCTTATAGAGGATGTTTCTATGAGACAACCACCAGGGTTTAAATCCACTCTTCTTTCTGTTGGAAAATCGAGTTTGGAAAACGCAGAGAAAAAAATCAAAGTTTTAAAAAAAATTCAAAAACAAGAACTTGGTTGTGATATCTAAAGTAATAAACACTTAATCAAAATTGTACCTTTTTTATTCGTCTAAGATGAATGCTTCCATCAAATAGTTTTCTCTGCTATCCTCAAGCTCACGCCTGCTGAGTGCGGGCTCGTTTCGAATCAAAAAAATTTCCACAAAATTACTAGTGGAGTAATTTTATTATTTCTCTAAACTTTGATGTCAAGTTGTAAATAAAAAATATATTTAAAAATTCTCTAAAATAATTTCTTCAGAGAATTTTCTCTTTACAACTTTCTCTTGAATTTAAGCCTGTGAAAAATAATGACCTATGGCTCTTTTTATATAGAGAGAGTTTAGAGTTTTCAATTATAATTAAACTTAATCACTTTAATATTAAATTAATATAATACCTATCAAGATAAATATGTGATTAAATTTAATATTAAATCTATTAAATCAATAGAATATTTATCTACAAGATAAATATTAAATTAAATTTAATATTAAGATAATCACTTTAATATTAAATTAATAAAATACTATTAAGATAAGTATTAAATTAAATTTAATATTAAATCTATTAAAATAATATTATTTTGTAATAGTTAATTTGAAATGAAATTATCCGGTAGTCCCAATAGGAGTGTGATTCCTCCACTGCTCAACCGTCAAAGGACCACCTGCCAGCCACTGTCACTGCTGTCGACACTGTCATGTCTAATGGTATCATCATAGGTGCGACACTCTTACGGCACACCAAGCCAGTTCAGTCCAGCCACCAGTGGGACTATCAGCTCGATTTTATTACTAGGCTCGGTTCGACCACTTTTGGGTCTCGATCTCAATTTTGGGTTTTCAGATCCAATTAAATTATTTCCAAAGTTGTAGAATTTCCTTCTGCTTCAAATGTAGTCCGATCAAGCTTTTGTTGAGCTAGTGGAGGGACCAATCAGACATATTCAATTAATCTCTGATAATTACAATTATGTCTAGAAGCATCGTTCCAATAATTCGCAATTACTTAATCATTGAGTCAGTCTACAAGAAGTACCATGATTGAAAACTCCTTATTGTATACTTTTTACGAAAGCAATACATCTAACTGCTTTGTCCAATGACCTTGTCATGTGTGTGTTACCCTCTTATGGTATCCTTGATGTAACACCCCTCACCGGTTCCAGTCGTCGAAACCGAGTAATAGAATGTTACGAATCAATACGACTTAATACAAACAATTTAAAAAATTTATATTTAATTTTAAACTACTATTAACACACAATTAATAAGTTTATACATAATTCACCAATTTACATAACATTCAAACATGGTACTTAGAAAACAATAAGAACCTATTTGAAATAAATTAGGCATGAAATGGATTTAAAGAGTAAAATTTCAAAGTTCAAAAGTTGGTATCAAAATTTTATAGTTGGTATCGATAATTAATATATGGTATCGATACTATATGAAAAAGTATTAATATTCAAATAAAAACCGATACTAATTTAACATTTTTTTTGTTTTAAAATTGTTCATATGGTAAAGTATCGATACCAAACACAAAAATATCGATACCTAATTTAAAATGGTAAAAATTTCAACTTTAAAAAGGTTCATTTCATGCCAAATTTACCTATCCAACAAAAGAAATTAAAATCATCTATTCAAACACTCAATGTCTAACCAATGTGCCCTCATTGACACCACAATTCAATCATTCTATCAATACCAAACAAAGACTATGCTATAATGACAAGCTGAGCCTATACTAATGTCATTTATTTAAACTCAAGAACAACCATTGACTCTTGTCAAAACTTACCATTTTTTTCCCATCTAGAACATATTCATCCATACCATAATTCAATCACAATAAAACCATAATACACTAAGAACTATAATATGATTACTTATAAGCTATCACAACATAAGCATCAATTCAACAATCCAACCAACACCACCTATATACACATAACCAACATATACTAATTTTAACTACTACATATCAAATGTGCCAAAACAAAACACTTCCAACTAGTCACAATTTGACCATTCCTGATACACTTACATATTTACACACCATAAATGTACATAAGATACAAAATGACCAAAACCAACATTTATAACCTAGGTACATGCCAAAACCAACAAACCATTCACCAAATTTTTGAGTATGGGATCGTCACTGGATGCCAAATTGATGATAGATCTACGCTGAGTATAATTCAATGATGCTTCCATAATTTGAGTGATTAAACAAGGTTCAAGCTATTTAATTACACAACTAAAAATGCAATTCAAGTAATGAAAGAAGACATGTATTTATATTATTTCATTTCTCTTTTGAAACTTAATAATCAATTCAAACATAAGGAATTTCAAATATCATCACAATCCTATTTTATACATCTAATACAAATTGTCTAAAATTCACATCCAACTTTATTTCCATTGCCATGTTCAATTTCATTACTTTCTTTGTTATTTCCCCTTATTAACATGACTCGGACTTGGACTCGGATAGCGAATCCAACCAACACACCAAAGTTTGGCTCCTAGAGCCTGATGGAATAATCCGTAAAAACAAATTGCGCCTAGCACTGGCTAGTAAAATTGACAAATAGGGTGTCCAACACTCCTCGACACATAGCCATAAAACCCTGAACTCTTCCTATCGTATGGCATGCCAATTATACCCGACCCTACCCTAACAATTAATAGGGTAACAATGTTCTCAATTTAATTCATAATCAATTCCTCAAATTTCATAATGCAAATTCATCAACCCAATAATTCAATCATATGAATATATGTGCATAGCAATATCTTTCTTCCCATAACATATTCAATTTCATTTTCATTAACAATATATATGCAATCCAAATATCAAGTAACCAATTCATTCAATTCAACCATATCACGTTAAATTAATTTTGCAACTTACCTTAACTTACCATATTATGCAAATGCTCAATGCAAAAATTAAAATAGTTTAGATTATAGAAACACATACCGTAATTTCTGAACTACTCGTCGACAACTTTTTTTCCTTTCTTACTAGAGGATTCCAGTCCGACGTTAGCTACAAATTAAATAGATATAATAAATTAGGAATATACAACCTAATTCACTCTCAATTTCAATTTTTTTAAACAACATTTGGGGAAAAAAACCTTAATTTAGTTCCCAAAACCAAAACAAATAAAATTTCACATAAAATCCCTAAGGCTATGTTTGTTTGCCAGTAAAATATTTTCCGGAAAATGATTTCCGAAAAATAATTTACTTTTCTGGAAATGATTTACTTTTCTGGTGTTTGGATGAAACTATGTAAAATACTTTCTGTTGTTTGGCAGATTCCTTGAAAATAATTTTCGGAAAAGCTGTTTTAAATTAAAAAAATATGTATTTAAGAATTTATTATTTTTTCATTGTTTAATTGAGTTTATTATATATATATTAATAAATTCATATTTAATATCAACCATGTACAAGTTTCCAAGTTCTTATATTACTCTAAAAAAGTTAGACAAAAAAATTTTAAACCATTATATAGGAACCATTGCCATGTTTTGGGATTTAACTTGGACAAAACAAAAATTCAAGCCTTAAAACAAAAATAATTGCTTAGTTCAAACCCAAATGTAAGAACAATTGCCTAACTTAGTGGATCAATAATAAATTCAAGCCCCAATGTTGTATCAGTTACCAAATTCAAGTCCCAAAAAATGATACACCATCAAATTTATTAGAAAACTTGTGAAATAAAGCCAACAATTTCTTTTACTAAAACGTCCTAGTTGCCTTTGAGAAACAAAAACCCTAGACAATAAAGTTCAAACATTGCAAACTAGCTCATCGAAGTAAACAAAATGTGATAGTAAATTAAAGAAAATTCAACTTCAACCAGTCAGATGTGGCCTAGGCTTCTCAAATGAAAAACAATATCCAATCAACAAACTGACAGATGTTCACTACCAAATATTTTAGAACTATAAACCACATTAACTCTCTTTTCATTTCAATGAGAGAACTTAAACAAGTTAGGCTTTGATGCCTTGTAAGTGATCTTCAGCTTCTTGGTAGGCGGCCTTACCTTATTGAACACCAATGGGAACTTGATTTTGGAGTTGTGGAGCTGCTTGGTGCTATGTAACGCCCCAATTTTTGAGAATTCTGTGAATGTTGGCATAGGTTTAATTATGTTAGTGGGCCTCTAGAAGGTCCAAGCTTAAGATAGAACCCGGCGATTTTAGTTAATTTTTGTTCCATAAGAAAAAGGGGGTGAAATTATGAAATAGGACCTATGTGAAAATGTTTGAAAATGCTATAGGCTAAATTGAAGTGGCCAAATAAATAGGAGTGCAAAATAGGAGGATTTGCATGACAAACCTCCCATTTTACATGAAGTGGCCAGCCATCATGTTGTTGTAGACAATATGAGCACTTGATATCCATAATTCATGGTACAAATTGATAATGGGTTAGGTAAATGTTCCATGATAATGGATTAGGTAAATATTCCATGATAATGGGTTAGGTAAATGCTCCATGATAATGGTTTAGGTAAATGTTCCATGATGGGCATTTCATGTCTTTTGTATTAAAGAATTAAATGAATGAAATATGAAATTTTATTAAAAGAAAAAGGGGTGAAAAGAACAAAGTTTTGTCCATCTTTGTTCATCATAGCCTAAAGTTAGAGAAGAGAAAGGAGAGGAGAAAGCTCTTGAATGTTCGGTCACTTGGGGAAGAAAATTGAAGGTAAGTTCATGGTAGTTTGCTTCTATCTTGATGTTCATGAGTTCTTCTTGATTCTACCTTAACTCTTGAAGCATATTTTGGTTTTTGGTTGTGTTGTGAGCATTTGGTCATGAATTAAAATGAAGGAAATGGTTGTTGTTTCATGTTCTTTTGATGAAAAATGGAAGATATGTGAAGTTGAGCCAAACAAATGAGCATGCATGTGCTTAGATGCTAAGGGGAAAAATCGGCTAATATGTTGTGCTTTAAAATGATGAAATGGAGATTATACTTAAGTAAAATCATAGATATGTGATGATTGATTGGTGATATACATGTTTAAATAACATGCATGCAAGTTATGTGTGAAAGAGTATTTGGTAATAAATCTGCTTGGGACAGCAGCAGTAACGTGACTTTGGAAAATCACCATAAATTGTGAGAGATGAGTTAGAAGGTGAATAAATTATTTAATTAAAGCTTAATGAGTCTAGTTTCAAATGAAATAAACGAGAACATATTTCGAATTCTGTACAATGAGAAATTTGATTCGTAATGAAGAGTGGTCAGATTAGTCAAACAGTGAAACATAGGAAACTTTAAGAAAATTCTGGTGTTGATTGGCCAAACCAAAAATTCTGAAAATTTTATGGATAGAAGATATATGATTTTATTTTCAGGGAAAATTAACGGCACTTGATTTGGAGTTTCGTAGCTCCAGTTATAAATGATTTAGTGACTGTTGCTCAGGAAGACAGCTTGCAGTGAAATTATGATTATGTGGTAAACATTGACAAAAATTTGTTAATGAGTTGCTTATTGATTTCTTATAAGCTTACTATGATCTGTAGGTGTGGTTGGCCGAATATTGTAAGGGGTTAATACGTAGTTCGTATTTGAATAGTTAGATTAACGTGTTAGTAATCCAATTGTAGGCAGTTCGTGTGTGGATCTCGTCAGCATATCATCGCAAACAGGTGTGTAACTAACACCCTCTTTCTTAGTCTGGATCGGCAAAAGTCGAAAAGCCGAAATGCCGAAAACCGGTATTTTGTAGATTTACGAGTCTGCGAATGCTCGTGAGGTAAATCGATTAATGTTTTTGGTAAGCTGTAAAATTTGGACTGCAAAGTGCATGATTTCTGTGCCCTCGATATTTTTGGGCTTAATGGGCCAAATTGGAATGATGGGCCAACGGGCCCAATTCAGTAAGAACCCTCGGTACGTGATTCTGTTAGTACGTGAAAAGTAGGAATATGCATGAAAAACCCTAAAATAGATAAATTACTGAAATACCTTTAAAAGTGGAAAATTTACAGTTTTACCCTAGTAGATAAATTACCGAAATACCCCTAGGGTTAAATTGACCTAAATGCATGTTTGACTGTTGTTATTTACTGCATGCCATGTTGTTATTATCTGATGCATGGGATTGGGATATTGACGGAGGAAGTACTGAAAGTGGCTTGTCCACGTACTGGAGGCTTTGCCTCAATTTGCTGTTAACTGAGCAGCAAGACTGCAACTGTGGAGTATTGGGCTGGGTGGGTTGAGCTATTCCCCACATGGAGTGTAGGGCTGGTACGGGTGGAGTGTAGTGGTTGGTGGGTTGAGTAGTCTCCCCAAATGGGCTTGCATATGTTATTGATGTTGCATGTATTTTGAAATGGGCCTATGGGCCATACTGTTATCTGAATAAGGGGCTAAGGCTTAGTTTATTGTAATCTGAAAAGGGCTCTGGTCCAGTACCACTGTTACCTGAATGGGCTTAGGCCCAATAGGCTTGAGCTGACTTGGGCTTTGAATGGGTTTTCCTTACACACTGAGTTTCCCCAAACTCACCCCTTTTATTTTCATCCACGCAGGAAATCCCCAACCATAGTGGGCTTGGAGCTATGAGGGAATTCGGAGTGGCCACCCGTTTTGAAAGTTTGGTTTTCTTCTGGTGAATTGGACATCCTATTATTTACGTTGAGGTTTGGGTTTTTAAATGTAATAAAGCCGCTTAATTATTTTTTATGGTTTTAATATGTATTACTAAGATAGTTATTACTTATTTTAACTGTTGAAATTGGATAGCTTTAGGGCGCATTTTCAAAAAAAAAACAACAATTGATTTCAAAATAACACGACAACAAGCAAAGCTTCCACAATGAAAGTATTTTCCAAAATTAATCACTTTTCCTAAAAATAACTTAATCAAATTGGTTTCCTAGAAATATACATGACGTTAAGGTATGGCAATGGCGGTGTGCATGTCTAGGATTGGATCCGAAGGGAGCTTGGTACTTAAGTAGTCCGATAGACTCACCTCCTCTTTTCTGGTTTCCTACCTGGTGCACAGCTTCCATTCACTTTAACCTATAATGAAATTATCTTTTAAAACACTAAGTAGGTTTTTCTGGATCAACAATATAAAATGTTTTGAACGCTTCGATGTGGCATGTCGGATCCGGCCATAATGTCTAGGCTGGGTTTGGGGTGCTACATGCTATCTCTCTTGCATAGCTTGGCTGGGATAGTTGCAGTCTTGATAATCTAGATACATAAGAATCGGACTCTGTGGCCAGAAGCGATCTCAGTGTACTTCTGTTCAACAGCTCCGTTTAAAGTAGTGTCACGGTATTTCTTGTACATGTTATGATAACCAGTACGACTTTGGTAGCGGAGCCATATACCATAATTCTTGATCTTGGTAGGGTTCTTCTCAAATATCTGCAGAGAAATTTGATTTAGATACCAAGCATTAAAAAGAAAAGAGAGTAATATCATGAGAGTTAAGAGATCCTTGGGTAAATATTACATTAAGGGGTGTGGCCAAAGGGAACAAATTAGAGAGAGAGAAAAATACATGTAGGAACCCATTTTTGCCCAGGCTCGTGAAATGAAATAAACAAAAATTTATAAACCAAATTAAATAAATAAAGTGTCCCTGTTAATGTCCAATTTACAATAAACAGGCCTAAAGGCCTGATAACCCAAAACTCGGTGATATTTTACAGCCCAATTAGTCTAAACTACCCAGCAGCCCATTACACCCTCAACCCAAAGATACACGGGGCCCAAAAGGCCGAAGTCAGTTAACAGGTTAGGAAACCCTAGGGTTTACAAAAGCTTCGCGCCGCAAGCACTCCAATCGCCTCGCCCCTTCGTTTCGCACCATTCTAGTGACCCTTCATCAACGCCTCCATCGGGTCCGTGACTCCAGCTCCGTATCGTGCCATAATCGACGCAAGAATCAACACCAGTGCACTCACCGCCGTGATATCCTCGCTGGTACCTGCAAAAAAGGAAAGAACCACAGCAGAAAAGAGAAGCAAACATGGAAAGAAATCAAAGATTTCTTTCACAAAATGTAACAATTTACAGAAGGCTATAAAAGCCTCTTTTCTAATCTGTAAAGGACACACGATTCATCAGATATAAAAAAACAGAGAAACAGATTATATTTTTTAGCTTTGCCAGAAAACAAAGGTGATTCTTCTTGTTTTATTTTCTTTATTTTCCTCTTAGGCACAAGCATTTCATACATACAAAGTATTATAAAAAAAACAAAAGAGGATTACATCTCGATTCGCTGTGAAAAGCGAAGTTTTTCGAATCCCGACCGCCGTACGTGGCGGAGTCGACAGCGGCGCATGGATGCGTGGGAGCCTGATGACGAAGGCTTGACGGAGCTCCGAGGGCTTGCTCTCTATCCTCTTTCAGAGGATTTTTTTAGTTTTTTCTTTAAAACGGGTTAAAAAATGAATTTCTGGGGCTGAAATATGGCTTATATAGCCCCATGGGAACGGCGTCGTTTTGCTTAAAACGATAGGCTTCAATACGGCGTCGTTTCAAAGGCAGGGATCCGCGCGTTGACCCGTAACCTGGGAAGGATCCGCGTGTTTTTGTTTAAAGGGATAATTGCCCAATTGATCCTTCCGCATTTTTAATATTTATAATTCAAATTTTATTTTATTTTAATTTGGCCCTGACCTTTTATTTTTGTTTCAATTTAGTCCTAGCTGCTATTATAAGGCCTATTTCGGGAACGACATCGTTTTGGGATTAGGGTCAAATTACCCAGTGAGTCCCTCAGATTTTAGCGCGTGTTTCAATTGAGTCCAAAATTCATTTTATTATTTTAAAATTAACCATAGAGTTTTATTTAAATTCAATTTTAATCCTTTTTATATATATTTTATATAATTTATTTATTTTAAATATTTTGTATATTATTTATTTTACTTTAAACCTTATTTATATGTAAAAAATATTTATTTTATTTGTATTATTTATTATATTATTTATATTTTATTGTATCTTATTTATTATATTATGTATAATTTTAAAAATTTGTAAATTATTATTAAATATTACATTTTTATATATCATTATTAAATATTTAGTATGTAATATTCTAAAATTTACTATAAAATTTTGTTCCTATTTAACATATTATTATTTTTATAAATATATATTTAGTTATTATATCATATAGTATATTTTTATATATATTAACCATTTTAAAAAATTCTCCTTTATTATTTATATATTGTTTTAAATATTTTATTTTTTTAAATACCTCATTTATTTGTAATTGTATTTAGTTTTTATCTTTATTTTTGACTTATTTTTTATATGTTCGTAATTTGTTTATTATTTTTGTATCCTTTTTTGTATTTATTTAGTATTGTTTTAGTAGGTTAATTTTATCTCATAAATTTTTTATTATATTTATGTTATTTATTGTTTTTATTTATTTGCATAAAAATTGATTATCTATGTTGATATTTTAAATTATATTTGCATTAAATATTATTGTATATATATTATGTAATTTATATTGTTATATTCATTGTTTTCTATGTTGTATTTTGCATGAAATGTTAATGTATGTACATTTATGTTATTTATGATTATATCTGCATGAAATGTTAATATATATTATGTAATTTATGTCGTTATTTATCATTTTCTATATTATATTTGCATGAAATGTTAAAGTATGTATCATATATTTTATATTATTTTAGTATTGATATCTTGTAATATGTTAAATGCATCATTGTTTTAAAAAATTTTATATTTCATTTAATCCAAAAGAATTTTAAAAATGAGGCAATGTTTTTTTGTATTTAGGAATTCGGAAAGTAGTTCCCTAACATGCTGGGTTGCTATTTCCCGTTTGTCTAAATGTCTAAAGTGTCCTTCTAAATAGATTTTTTAAATCACAAGATGATTTCAGTTACAAAAGTATAAGAATATCGTGTCCAATCATGCTGGATGTGATGTTTGTACTCTTTTGGAGCGATTTTCAACTCAAATTATTCCGGTTTTAAAAAGGGACCCTATTTTTTAAATTCTTTCAAACTTTTGACATTAACACAGAAAACTATTCAATTTGGTACCAATTTTGGGCGTTGCGAGGGTGCTAATCCTTCCTCGTACGTAACCGACTCCCGAACCTGTTTTCTCACATTTTCGTAGACCAAAATGTTTTATAAGGTGATCCAATCACACCTAAAAAGGTTGGTGGCGACTCCCGTTTTCAAAATCTCCCTTTAAAAATGTTTTCGACAATACACACACATCACCTACCCTACATTTAAGATGTTTGGCATGAGATGCTCTAGATGGAAAAAAAATCGATGCTCCTGAAAGCAAGGACTTTTCCCTTTCCATTGCACACGAGAACAAGAGAAAACTTGTGAGGTTGATTCTCAATATTAATGATTTACGTGTCTTTTCTCTGGTGAAAAAAATCAACACATAGATTCAATAAAAAGTATCTTCGTTTGGCCATTGATTAAGAACTTTTCATACCTGATTCAGGCTTGAATCTTCATAAATGTTCTTAGAAAAGACCAAGCGAGCCATAATTTGCTCCAAGCAATCATATGAAAAGAAACTTCAAAAACTAAATAAATCAGCCAGCTATTGTCTTTTGATCTTTTTCTTTCTAAAAGTCATTACTTATCACCCAATCTAGAACTTTAGCGACTTTAGGAAATCTCTTTATCGAACCATTTGAAACTGCTTGGCTAAGGATCCCTAAAGTTACCTTATCAGGTTGAAAGCCCTGTACTACCATTTGAACCATTTGGAACTTTTCATACCTGATTCAGGCTTGAATCTTCATAAATGTTCTTAGAAAAGACCAAGCAAGCCATAATTTGCTTCAAGCAATCATATGAAAAGAAACTTCAAAAACTAAATAAATCAGCCAACTATTGTCTTTTGATCTTTTTCTTTCTAAAAGTCATTACTTATCACCCAATCTAGAACTTTAGCGACTTTGGGAAATCTCTTTATCGAACCATTTGAAACTGCTTGGCTAAGGATCCCTAAAGTTACCTTATCAGGTTGAAAGCCCTATACTACCATTTGAACCATTTGAAGATATTAAGCTTCATGTCTTCATACGTCATATGATACAAGATCCTTTGAATTATTGTAGAGTTTCCTAGCCTGCATGCAGTAGACAAAATTGCATTGACAGTGACCGCATCAGGCCCATTCACATCCCACTCAAAATGGTACAAAAGCTCCATGGCCTCATTAATATTTTTTTTCTTTACAAAAACCACTCAACATAGTATTATACGACACATTGTTTGGCTTAAAGCCAACTTTCATCTTGCGCTTCAACTGAGACAATGCTTCTCTTGATTTATTCTCTTGACATAAACATTGGAAGTAAATATTATAGACAGCAACATCTGCAGCTCCATTGGAAAATATATCAAGCAATAGTTCACATGCATCCCCTACTTTTCCTATTTTGAGCAGGCCTCCACACAAAGCAGCATATGAATATGAATCCGGAGAAAGACCTTTTTGATCCATCACCTGAATTAACTCAGAAATGTCATCTAGTCTATCTCTATGGAAAAGCTCACGAAGAATGACATTATAAGTAAGTAGGTCAGGGTTACAACGTTCCCTTTCCATCTTACTGACGAAGTTCATAGCCTCCTTAAACTTCCCATTATCAAAAAGAAACTTAACAATTATCATGTACGTAATCACATTAGGCTTACAACCATTATTTTGCATGAAATCCAGCCATTGAAAAACATTATCTTGCATTCCTTCTCTACAGAACCCATAAATCAAAGCAGTATAGGAACACACACTATGAACAAACCCTTTCTTCTTCATCAAATAAAACAATTGCAAAGTAGTATAACTTCGACTGGTCTTGCATAAAGCCTGTAGAATAGGATTATAACAATAAACACTATAAATATAACTTTTTCTCAAAAGAACAGAGAACACAAAACATGCATCAGAAACCATCCCAGCATCACTAAGCATTAAAATAAATTTATTCAAAGTTGGTTCTGTTGGGTGATAATCATACCTCAACATGAGCTTAAAAACAAGAAGACCATCAAGTAAATTCCCTACTTTGACAGCCATTTTCAACGTTTTTGATAAAGAAGTAAAGGATGGAACAAAATGATTTCTATACATCTCTTCAACAATAAAAATTGCATGTTTCAGATCACCAAGAAGTAACATTCCATTAAGAAGGGTATTAAAAGTGGATGCAACTGGTGGAGGACCAAATCTCTTCATCCCGGTATATATTTCAACCAACTCTTGCCAACACGTGTTCTTAGACTTCAACTAAAAGGACATCAAAGCATTACAATCATACACAGTTGGTTTCCCATCAATGTTTTTCATCAAATTTAGAGCAGAGAAAGCATTGCTAAAGTCACCTGAGATAGCATAACTCTGTATCCTCTGTTGTAATTCAGGATAGTCAGAAACATGGGTATCGATTTCTTTGAAGTAATCTACTGTATTTAGAGCACATGAAGTAGAAAAACGAGCTAGAACACGAAACTTTTTGTAAACTCTACATGAATAAGTAACTGCAGAAGATAAACAAAAAGGCATGGAAGTTTAAATAAAAAATTTAAACTTGGGAGATACAATTGCATTTAATAAATATTTGTAGGTACCCTTTCGTAGCGGATACAAAGAAGAAAGAAGAAAGGGAAACAGAAGAGAAGAAAAGAAATGGAGAGGGGAATAGAAGAGAAGAGAAGAAATGGTCATTTTTAATGGTGGAATTGAAACAGAAGAAAATCGGTGTTCTTCTAATTTTCCTGAAAATGTCTTACCGAATTAGAAACGGTAAGACATTTTCCAAAATTAAGGGGTTTTTTTCCGTGTTTTGTATTTGATTTTCCCTTGGGAAAATATTTTCAACCAAACAAACGACGGAAGAGCCTGAAAACCTTTTCCGGAAAATATTTTCCTTCCAAACAAACAGACCCTAACTCAAAACAAATTTTCTAGAGTCCCTATAGAATTTCTTACTTCTCAATTGAACCTCTAATTTTAATTTTTTTTGCACTAAATAGTCCTTATTGTACAGAATTGTAATCTAACTTTACAATTTAACCCTATTTCACTTTTATCCTTAAAATCTATCAAAATAACACCAAGAACTTCAATTTCTCAATAATAGCAACTACTATTAACCTAAAAAATTCTAAAAATTTTAGCATTGGTAAGATAGCTCATGATCTAAGGATTCCAAAAACCTAAAATTTATGGGAAAAGGATCAAAATATACTAACCAAATTAAGCTTCAAAATCTAAATACCATGGCCGAAAGCTCCTTCTACCTTTCTTTTGTTTCGGTTTTTGCATGCAAGAAATGAGAGGAAATGTTTTGATTTTGTTCCACTTTCCGTATCATATTATTAGATTATGTTTTATTTTAATTTAATTTATTTTATATATTTACCCACCAACTCTCAAAAGTTTTAACATATATAATAATAGTATATAATATCTATATTTTACAAAGTCATGATCGACTATTATAAAAACATAACTATAATGGCATAATTATTATATAAGTCCCTAAAACAATTCCTATCTTATAATTTAATATCTTTTCGCACTTCTATCACTTAAATAATTTAGTTCCTGTACCTTAATTAAAAGCTAATTCAGCGAGAATTTCTAACCGAAATTTTAACTCACTTCTAAGATAACTCCGTAAATATTTAATAAAAATATTTATGAGTCTGGTTTATGGAAATGGGGTCCCGAAAGTGCACTTTTCAACAACACTGATTTTCGGGTCGTTACATTTTATTCCTTTGAGTTAAATTCGTTAACTCAGTACAATCTTATTTTATCTTATTATCATCATTGTGTCTTCTTAATGATTCATATGATTATTGTCAATAAATGAGTGTGATAAATTGTTCATTCAAGAACAAGCAACCCATAACCGCTTTCCATATTTATCAATCTACACAATGTCAACAAGAGGATATCGTTAACTTTTTAATCGAGCTATGAATTCCATTATTGCTAGTAAAGCCATGATATACATAGGCCATGTACCCAATATATCGGCTATGGGCTCAATCATATTTAGAGCATAAGCCTCAACTTATATTAAAGCACATGAGATACATGCGCATGCTCAGTGACTAACTCAGGATTTAGGTAAATCACACCAAGAACATCACAAGTGAATTAATTCACAAACTGATTCAGAATTAATTCATCTTGAATCCAGTCTACTGTATCATTCTTCCAATGAATACATCTACGTATCTACCAGTGGAGTTAACTTCTTCGATAGCCAAGACTAACTATTTCCTCAATTGGAATTGTAGACGACATAACAATCCTTTTAAGTATTTGAATCAAATGCTCACTTTGATTCTTTTACGAGATAACGAACTCATTTAGATTATCTACTGAAGTAAGTTGTTTTTCTTGTAATGTAAACGTTCTTATAGTGCCACTTATCATCAGTTTAAACTTAGACAATCAATGAGCTAATATTTGCTTGTCACAATTTCGCTATGCATGCAAAACATGAAAAATAAAAACACAAAAGACATAATAGTGAAATGTGAAATTAACTTTATTTATTTATTCACCGTTCAAATACATAGAAAACAATTACATGTTTACAACAAAATGGGCACATTTCCGAACACTTTCTTATGTATGCAAGCAAAAGAAAGCAATTTATGACCTTAAACAAGCTTTTCATGTAACACCCCAAACCCAGCCTGGACATTATGGCCGGATCAGGTGATACCACATGGTAGTGTTTTCGAAAAACGTAACTTTGCTTAAAATAATTTCCGTTTATAAACTTTTCATTATTAATTATTAATTCTAAAATCGTGTTATTTAATCAGTTGAAAGTTTTCAAAACATTTATTCAATTCGGAAGCTTTTAAAACGGTTTGCGTATTTGTGAGTATTTTGTTAAAACGTTTGTTTCTTTTAAAACCCCGAGCTTTTCTAATACTAGCAGTTATAAACCATAACCAATAAAACCCTAAACTAAAATAAAAATCCATAGAGGCCATATTTATAGTAAAATACCCAAATAAAATCTAAAATCATAAATAAGTACAAAACAGTGTCAAAGAGATCGTGTGGCCACCATCGAGTCCTCCGCTGTACTGATCCGTCAAGTCTTGCGATTACCTGGACAGATTAAACCAAAGGGGAGAGTTTACGTAAACTTAGTGTGTAATCTCCATATAAACAAACAAACAGTATGCACATGAACACAGTCTGGGCCTAAGCCCTTTTCAGTAACAGTATCTATTTCAGTTTGGCCTTAGCCCATCTCAGTACAGAATCAGTCATGCAGTTAGGCCTTAGCCCATCAACGTATCAGTAGCAGTAACAGATATGCAGTCATAAAATCCTACCCAACCAGCCTCTACACACCATCTCCGTCCAACCCTACACTCCATGTAGGGATATAATCAACCCACTCATCCCTGCACTCCAAGAAGTACCGAATACGGCACTAGACAGTAATTTGCAGCTGAACCGCCAGTAAATTAGGCTCGAGGCCTTTCAGTACACTTCTTCTAAATAATATCAACCCCCAACCCAATGTAATGCAACATACAGCTATGACATGCTATAACATGGTAACAGTACATAAAATATCAGCTCAGTGAACATCATTATCCTCGATAACATGTATACATATAAATTAGTCATACAATTATTCCATTCAATTACGGGTCTAGGTAAGCCAACCGACCCTACAGTGGTTTCACAGTCATCTTAGGCGATCCATGCAACCTTAGCAACAAATCAATGAAAATAGGCTCAGACGCCCATGTCGTCTACCCGTGTGGCCCACATGGCCCAAATTGGCCTTGGTCGTATGGATCACACGGCCTGGCCCAGAATCCCACACGCCCATATGGTTTACTCGTATGGGACGACACGCCCGTGTGGCCCACACGGCCCAAATAGGTCGAGCCCGTGTGTTACACATGGCCTAACTGACCATCACACGGTCGTGTCTGTTGCGCACGGCCTGGCCTTGTCTATCACACGCCCGTGTTATGGCACACGGCCTACTACACAGTCATGTGGCATCGACAGAATGGTTTTTTACTTTCGCTGAAACCTTATTTTCTGCGTTTTCGGGTATACACTTGGTTTCAATTCGAAGCTAAAGCCATCACGAGCACTCTAGAACCTTACGAACTACGGACGCTTCCTCTATAACTCGGCACTCGCACAGCCCCTTACACCCAATTTTCGACAAACGAGTGTGACTCTATGTTGCACAATAAGACGAATTGAAAACAAGTTGAAAAGGGAAAATTAGGAAAAAGGTGGATTCAATAAGAGGAAAGGTAAAATTCGGCAGCAAAGGAAAAAGGGAAAAGGAAAACGGCAAAGACTTTTTTTTTGCAAGAGAGAAAAAGATAACTGGGTAACTCCCAAAACCCCTATTTTGCTCTTACTAAACCACATCCGTTTCAACTACTTCAGTATTCTAGTCCATCTCAAACACTCACACGGCATTAGTAGCAAAAATAATGCTCAAGTACAGACTCGAACACAAGACGTCTCTCACACCAACACTCAACTTATACACAGACCAGCAGGCCCATTCTGACATTATTTTACAAGCAACTTTACTTTAACCCTTTAAGCAAGGCTAAGGCTTCAATCAGTAAAAATTTCAAATTTTGCCCAAGTCGAGGCTTGAACTAGGGATCTCACACACACACCCAGAACACTTAACCACTGAAGCAGATACACATTTGTGTCAAATAATAATAATAACATAAACAGGTATTTTTGGGGCGTTACACTTCAAGTTTGATACATTGAACTTTAGAATTATCTAGTTACTGTGGGCTTTCCAATCCAAGTCTAAATCATCCTTATTTATCCTTCATAATCGTGGATTCATTGTCTATGTGTTAGTTTATGTTAACTATATTATTAGCAAATGGTGTTAAATCTATTATTGATGGTCTTGCTAGTCGATTCCCTCTCAAAGAACTTAGGTGTCTTTCATATTTTTTTAGGAGTTGACGTAATTTACTCTTCTATTGAGATTATTTTATCACAACAAAAATAAATTCGAGATATGCTCATGTAATAGCCCTATTTTCTACAGTGTCAAAAATAGTGGTTTGGGGACCATAATTTTGATGATAGAGTCAGTAAATATTAATTAATAAAATTTACGAGTTAATTATATTATTTTTATTATTTTTTGAATTGGTAAAATAGGTAGCGGGTTAAAAATGAAAATGTACGAACTAAACCGTAAGACTTCGTGAATAGCTAATCAAATGAGTTTAATAAAAATTGTTCATGGTTCGAAATGGTAAATAACTACTCCTGCATGGTAGTGATAGTTGTGTCAATGCTTAGTAGAGAAACCTGTTAATTTTCACTTAAAGGTGAAATTAAGATGTTAAGTGTTATAAGCTGAAGTGGATAGAAAAAGTGTCTCATTCTCGTCTTCCTCCACCAAAAACATTATTCTTATAACGCCCCGAATTTTGGGCCTAGAAGTTTTGGGATTTGAGCATAGGAATAGTGAGAAGGCTGCACATATGAGTTTCGCTGTACAGTTAAGTGGAAGAATAAGCCTACTGGTGTGGTGGTTGAGTGAGTGTTAGCATACCTCAAGGTTCTTTGTTCGAGTCTCTGTTTGGGCATTTTGGAAAAACATTTTATTTATTTCTTTTTGTTTTTAAGTTAAATAATTATTTTGTTATGGGTTTATTATATGTTTTAATTTTTATTTTTTTTCTGTTCTTTTCACTTTCTTTTCTTTTTTGCTCTTCTTCTTCGGTTTTCTCTTTTTGGCTCTCTTTGTTTTCTATGAAATCGGTTGCTAACTAATTGTGGAATTCCGCTCCTCTGTCGTCATCTTCGATCACATATCAGGTGTGGGATTTGAACCTTGTTTACATTTTCATTTTCTATTTATTTTGCTTGCGAAGATTTGTTTTTGGCTTTTCTTGATTGAATGTTAAACCATTGATTTTGGGTTTTTACTCGATAGAAGTGATGAGAAATCATCACTTTTTGGTGGTTGTTGATAGGGAAAATGTTAGGGACAAGTTTGGTGGCTAAAACAGTAGTTTTGGGGCTATTTTAAGTTGGTTTCATGACCTCTCCGACGGCTACACGGGTGTGTGCCATGGCAAACGGTCGTGTGGATTTTGGAATTAGGGTTTCGGGTAAAACTTGGGTGTGATTTGGGGATTTTTGTTGAATTTCCTTCACACAGCCGTGCGTGGGTTTGGGAATTAGGGTTTTGGGTGAATTTTGGGGTCGCACGGCCTGGCCACACGGGCGTGTGAGAACTCCACACAACTGTGTCTCCTATGTTCTTAATTTTTAGCAATTTTGGACAGTGAATTACATGGGTTATTCACACGGGCATGTGCCCCCTCCACACGGGCTTGTGGGGCCTTCATACGGCCGTGTGAGGCCTCCACATATGCGTGTAGACCCCACACGGCCTGGGCAATTCCACACGGCCATGTGGTTCTAACTTGAAAAATTATTGTATTATGTTGATTTAAGTGTAATTGTGGCTCTGTGGGTGCCAACCCTCGACTAAGCTTTACTGAAGGTAATTATGACTCTAAACTTGATATATGTGTCATATGTGATTGGTTGTGTGACAAGTTTGATACTGAATTCGAGTTATGAGTGTGTGCACATGTCTGATTCTGTATTGACTGACTGAATATGAATGGTTGTTCTGATTAAATGTCTGGAACTTGTATTCTAAGTTGGGGCATTCGCATGCATACATCTACATACATACATTTGCATACAAAGCTTTTGGGGTGGGATGTTGAAGAGAAGGGGGATTTACAATTTGGCAGTTTATCTGCATTCTAATAGCCTCTAATACCCAGAGATTCGTGGGCGGTCCTAATACCCTGAGGGTTGTGGACATTACTGATAACGGTATAGCGGTTTACTGCCTTGCACTGTACCGTGTGCACGTTCACTACGCTACGTACCATTATCTGATCTGGCAGTTATACTGCACGTCTGTATCGCAGTTCACCGCATAGCACAGTACAACTTATAAGCTAGCATTGCTGCGTAACATATCTAATCTGGCAGTTAAACAACATGTCTGTACCGTGATCTTTTGCACGGCACCGTACAGCTTACTGATAGCCCTAATACCCAGAAGGTCATGGGCGATCCCAATACCCTGAGGGTCAAGGACAATATTGATGATCATCGTTGCCGGGTAACCCGGGATGATGTTCTGTGGTGTATAAGGTTGGATGGGCTTTTCGAGGTCCTGTGCGGAGTGTAGGGATGGGTGGGTCGATTAAATCCATACAGGATGTGTAGGATTGGACAAAGATGGTGTGTTGGTTGGATGAGTGGGTTATTTTATAACTTATTTACACTCATATGCATCTGTGTGATTCTATGACTGCAGTATCTGTTTGACTATTTGATTGAAATATTTGACTGTCTGATTGACAGAGAAGTCCGATTGTATTATTTGACTGAAGGACACTCGTGTCTAAAGGAACCTTGTGTGATAAGCTAAGGCCCAACCGATTCTGATTCTGGAAAAGGGCTTAGGCCCAGTTTGTGACTACTGAGAATTACCGTTATTGGGTCTAACAGAGCCATTGATGGTCGTAAAACTAACTAAAAATTTGACTAAGGCAAGCACACCTATCGAACAGTAGTATAGTTATGGTGAGACCGAAAATATCGTATCCACGAGGACTGAAAGTACTAGTAATTACTATATTTTTATTATCTAGCCTAAAAATTAAGAGAATGTTTTATTTAAAACCAATTATCTAATTAACTAGGATTGCGATAGAGATTAAAGTTGGAAAATGCTTTTTAGAAAACCGATGGAGAAGACAATACCCAAGGAAGAATCCACCTAGACTTCACTTATTACCTTTGAATTAGACGATTTATTCACTTGACTTAATCCGTAGAAATCCCTGATTTATGTTAATATCTCTTTCGAGACTAAAAACAACTGACTCTAGGTTGATTAATCGAAATTTCTTTCTAATTAAAACCCCTATTATCGCATTAACTCGATCTATGGACTCCCTTATTAGATTTGACTCTAATCCAACAGATTTATGTCATCCTATCTCTAGGATTGCATGCAACTCCGCCTAATTATGAATGATCTACTCTTAAATAGGGATTTTTGCTCCACTGAATAAGCACATCAAAAACCTGAATTAATATCCTAGAATATTAAAGCAAGGGTTAATCTCACAATTAAGAATAAGAACAAGTATTTATCATATAACTCAAATAATAATAAGATCCATCTTAGGTTTTATCTCCCTTAGGTATTTAGGGAGTTTCATAATAATAGTGGAGGGCATCTCAAAGTTTGGAAAAAAACAAAACATAAAGAAACCCAAAGACTTCTAGGAAATTAGATGGAAATCTTTAGTCTTGATGTAGATCCTGCCTCTGAGGTGATTCTCAACTCTACGTGTCCCCTCTAATCCTCTTCTAGGGTGTTTATATAAACTTTCGAATGCCTAAAATAGCCCAAAATTAGCCTTTTTCGAGTAGAATTAGACTTGGACTCGATAGGGACACGACCGTATGCTACGCCAGTGTAAAGGTGCTTAGGCCGCGTGCAATTCTGACTTGGATTAATGTCGACACGGCCATGACACACGGGCGTGTGGATCACCCGTGTGAAAGTGCCTAGGCCGTGTGAAACACTGATTTAGGCCCAATTTTTCTATTTTTGGCCGTTTCTCGCTCTATTAGTAATCCTAAGCTTTCCTGAGTATAAAACATGAAATTAAAGGATTAGGAGCATCAAATTCAATGAAACTAAGGAAAAATCATCCATAAAAATGCTAAACATAGGGTAAAAATATGTATATATTATGGTTTATCAGAAATATGACTGTAAAGTTACATATGGTCTATTTTGTTATAGTCACTCTGTAAGCATGGTCTGCTACTGAACTGTTTTCAGGTTTACTGTATCTGTTTCTACTTCAATAGCTAGTTGGTTTAATCTCACACTAAGCTCGTATAGCTCACCCTCTTCTTCTGTTTCCCCTTTCAGGTACACTTCAGAATTTTGGATGCTGGGCTCGGTATGCGGAGGACTCAGGCAGTATAAACCATTAGTTTGTGATTTCGAATTTTTATTTTGTTATTCAGTTGAAATGTAAAGTTTTAATTCTGTGGTACTATTTTGGCTTTAAGAATTAATAGTTTTATTATTCTGGTTTTAAATACTTGATATTAATGTTTTCAGAAATTGAATTAAGAGGGACTGGTTTTTGTAAGATTTTCTCACGATCACTTCGAGGATCAATGTAGCATTCCAAATTCGGTCTAAACTTCTAAGCTGGGTTTGGGGTGTTACAATTCTCTATAGAAGGAATTAAAGCTCTAAAGCGTTTAAATGTGAAATTAAAATGTTGTCGTTGATGCTATAAGTCATAAGACTTTGTTTAGAAAATCCAAGAATTGCAAAAGATGATCCATAATTGTTAGCTAAGCGAGAACACATTCAGAATGGTCAGACCACTAGTTTCAGTGTTGGTAGTGAAGACAGTTTGTATTTCTGAAATCTATCGAATGATTTGACATTAAAAGAGATATTTTACAGGCAGCTTATACTAGTGTTTATTTAATTAATCTAGCTAGCAAAAAAATGTATAATGACTTGAAACAAAATAATTGGTGGCAAGGAATGAAGTGAGAAATCTTAAAGTTTGTCTCCAAATATGTGGTATATCAGCAAGTTAAGGCTGAACATCAAGTTTTGTCTGGTTTGTTACAACCAATAATGACTCCTAAGTGGAAATAGGAAAGTGTATAAATGGATTTTATATTAGGGTTGACTGTGTCTCTGAGGAAGAAAGATGTTATCTTGGTTGTGGTCGATAGATTGACAAAGTCAGCTCATTCTATCTCGATAAGAACTGGTTATTCATTTGAAAAGTTAGTATAATTGTACGTGGATGAGATAGTTAGATTACATGGTGTACCAGTATCTATTATTTCAAATTGTGATTTGTGATTTGTGATTTACTTCTAGATTTTGGGGTAAGTTACATGAAACGTTGGGTACCAAGCTGAATTTCAATACAGAATTTCACTACGAATGGATGGTCAGCCAAAGCATGCAATTCAAATTTTAAAAGATATGTTACGATGTTGTGCTATGGGATTTGAAGGTAGTTGGGAGAAATGTTGGATCTGGTGCCCTGAGTGTAGTATTTTTGTCAATATATGCTTGTAATTTTTTTGAACAGATTGGTTAATAAAACAAATTTATTGATTAAATTAATTTACTTTGTATTATTTTTCTCACGTGATTTTTTCACACAAAGAAAAATAGAATCAAATGTTGCTCATTGGTTGTCTAAATGTTTAACTAATACTAAGCGGTATTACATGGTCGGATCGTAGTACAGAAAGACAACTTGTATTAGTAGACGAACCTAAACATGTCCTTAGTCTAATCAGAAATGAGCAAACCGATTGAAAGACTAATATGTCATCTATCAATTCCAATTAGGGAGATGCCTTGTCTTGGGCATCAGAACAGATGACTCTTAGAAGATAGAAACATAGATGTGGTTGACTGGACTGACAGTACATCGGATAGGACCCAAGCAGAATAAGATCCTGAATCCATTTATGGATTTATTCACTTGTGACGTTCATAGTGTGACATCCCTAAATCCTAAGTGGATGACAAACTATGTATGTTTGACTCGTACACTTTGATGTAAGTAAAAGCCTGAGTTCAAATAGATACAGAACCGAAAGCTGATGTGTTGGGTGTATAACTTCTGTATTATGTAGCGTCATTCACAACAGTGGAATTCATATCCCAAAACATTGGTAAATGATATCCTCTCATGGACATTACATGGTTGATGACAAGTAAATGTGTTCACTAGTCGTCCGTCTTTGTGATGGATAACTTGATCACTATTTGATAGTGATTATAACAATCTGTTTTTAGTGATGTCAGAAACAATGGTTTCGGGACCACAATTTCGACTAGTGTGTCAGTTTTTATTAATTATTTATTATTCATAAGGTTATTACAAGTTTGTATTAAAATTTGGTTAAGAAATTTTAATGTTTAGCTAGTTAATTAAGTAAAAATGACAAAATCGTAAAAGTTGGAAAAGTTAGTTTGTATTAGTTAAATGTGTTCAATGGCTATGTAAATGTAAATTAATGGGCTTAAATGGTAAATAAACCATATAGAAAGATAGTGAACAATCATGGACAAAACTTTATTAATTATTAAGTTAAATTAAAAGGATAAAATGGTAAATAGGTAATTAAAAACAAAAACAAAAGAAAAATCAAGTATCATCTTATTCCTTCATTTTTTTCCCATATCTGAATCCACCATTAAAAAGCTTTGAGAGCTTTAGTCAATCCTTGTTATTGCATGTAAGTGATTTTGATCTCATTTTTAATGATTTCTATGTTTTTGAGGTCATTTTAGCTTAGTCTAGCTAACCCGAGGGCTAATTCATAAAATTTCTAAACATTTTAGATTATGTCATTGTTGATTTTGAGGTGTTTATGAAATTTTAGGATAAATTACTAAGTTTGGTTGAGAAATATGATTACTTTGTAAAGTAGTTTTTAGTAATTTTAATGTTTAGGGATTGAATTGTTAAAGTGGTGAAATTATATGAAATTCTTGTGAAAAATTAATAATGGTGAGCTTAATAGGGACTATATAGAAATCGACTCGCTTGTATTTTGCTTAAATGTGGATAATTTGTAAGTTTCGAGTTTAAGGACTAAATTGCATAAAGAGTAAAATGTTGGGGGTAATTTTTTAATTTTATATTAAAAAGGGTTATAAGCTTAAGTTAATTATTTGATATGTTTGAATTGAATAATTGAATGAAAATTATTATTTAGATCAAGAAACAAATCAATCAGACTTGAATTGCAGAAAAGCTAAAGTAGTGGAATAGTCATCAGCATCGTGTTTGTGACTATTTTTGTCTAGGTAAGTTCGTATGATGATTAAAATTATTATTTTTTATTTTGATTGAAATGTTAATTAATGTTTATGCTAGGTATAGCTTTAAATGATTGTTGTGTGATATTTGGTAATTGGGATTAAATTGCTATGTTGATCAAATTGATGGTTATGTTTAAAAAATGTGAATTAATTGAATGTGATTGTGAAATGGTATAATGGAAATGAAGTTAAAGGATTCAGATATATGATGTGTCCTATTTGAACCTTGTGAATATTTAGGATACAAATGACATGTCATTCGGGGTTATTTACAATTTCAGGTGTTGGTATTAGATGTCCTATTGATGGCTAAGGTCATGCATTTGTCGCAGATTCTTAACAGCTCGTGTGAGCAACATCACGTAGCCCAACATCTCGACCTACAGCTCGTGTGAGGAGGCCCATTTCACAACTTGTGTGACATCTATAGTTATAGTCACAGCTTAAGTGAGCATTTTTTTGAGTATCCGATGTTATTTCATATGGTTTAATAGGTAATAAAGGCTTAATCAAGTGAACTTAATTATATGATAAGTTATAGGATTTTGATAGATGAAATGGAGAATGTTGGTATAAATGCTTTGAAATGGATGAATAATACATGTTGAAGATGTGATGAATAAAATGTATATTGATATGGATGAATAATACATGTTGAAGATGTGATGCATAAAATGTATATTGATATGTTCCTAATATATATTTCATGTTATGGAAAGATTAATTGTTTTATTGTTAAACTCGCTAACTTGTAGACTTGTGATGTGTATAGTATTTGAATGAACTTTTGAGCATGCCAATGGAATTATACATGAATCGTATAAATTGAGTCTATTTAGTAAGTTTTCATTTATGATTTTTACGAGCTAACTAAGCACTAGTTGCTTATGTTAGTTGTTTTCTCTTCTTGTATATCATCGAAAATCTCTACCGATTGGAATCAAGTCAGAGCATACACACTATCCATCCCTCATCTCAATAGAAGTTTTGGTCATTTTGGGTGTTGGTTATAAATGGCATGTACTAGAGCTTTTAAGTTCTTTTGTTATAGTGATGTTGTTTAAACTAGGTTAAAGCATACTTGTGTATATATCTTTGGTGTTGTCTTGAATATGTCCATTTATGTCTGTGCCTTTGGCTATTTGGTTAAATATGATAGAATTGAATGTGAATGGAATGGATGAGTTGATATGTTTGGCATGTGTTTAAAGTAAAGACTTGTGACCTTTGAATGTGAATTAGATTGGTGTATGAAATGTGATGCCAATGAGGGCATATCGATTAGACACTTAGGTTGTAACACCCCTCACCTGTATTCAATGCCGAAATAGGGTTACGGAACATTACCAGACTTACAACACATTTAAACAAACTTTTTCCATAAATTTAATCAATACATACAATCATCATTCAATCTCAACCAATTTGTCCCTATTACGAGCCTACGAGGCCTTAAACATGCTTTGAGAGTGGTTTGGGACTAAATCGATAACTTAAGAAACTTTCACGAAACTTTGAAAATTTTTCTCAACATAGGGGACACACGCCTGTGTGGCCCGGCCGTGTGAGACATCCCATGTCACAGGCCGTGTGGACATTCAAAATGGGAGCACATGGCCGTGTCTCAACCCGTGTTTGACCCCGTGTAACTCTCTGACTTGGGTCACACGGCTAACACACAAGCCAGTGTGGATAGCCCGTGTGCCTTAAAAATGGCCATACACGCCTGTGTGCTAGGCCATGCCGTACCTGTAGGGTATACTAACTTATGCCACACGGCCAAATCACACGCCCGTGTGTGAGGCCGTGTGGAGCATACTGACTTGATTTCAAATTCAACACTATGAGACACACGGCCATGTAACATGACCGTGTGTCACACACAACTAAGACACACGTCCGTGTCTCTACCCGTGTGGATAAAAATAGGCTATTTGCCAAGTCAATTTTACCACCCAAATTTCATGTACCTACACCATAATTCAAAGGCACCAACTCAAGGCATAATAAGCATTAAATTAATCTTATACCAAGCATATTTCATACCATTTCATTACTCATCAATACCAATCACAAAATACCACAATATGCCATCTAATTTCATACTTAAATTCACATATACAATTCAATTAACTAACACTTCTAAATGTACATCTTTTAGCTTAGTTTCACCAACAAACCAATTTCAATAAATCATCCATTTAACACTCATGAAATATATTACCATCAATCATCACACAACCATCAACCAACACACTACATGATTCAACATGCCAAAATAACCAAAATATGTCATCACTCATGGCTATTCATACAAACCAAAATATATACATTTACAAGCCAATTCATTTAACCAAAATCATTATCAAGACATAACCAAAATGACCAAAGTCCCTATACCTGTCATATACTTAAAATACAAAAGTTCATAGATGCCAAAATATAGGTGGATAGTGTGACGATGTCTCCGACGATCCCCGAATCTGTATTAGCTTTGGATTCACTAAAAGCATAGAAAAATAAATGATGTAATCTATAAAGCTTAGTAAGCTCGTATGACATAAATTCAATATAATCATAAACACATAATTCAACAATTGATCATATGTATAAGAATTCACATCAACTAACAAACCTCTCAATTACTTATTCACAAAACTATATACTTTCTTCACCATTTCTTCGATTCAAAGCTAATATGGTTTATGCACATACCTATACCATCTCGTACCAATCTTACACACAATCTCATATTTCTTTTACTCGTTGAACCATTTGAAATAGAATTCAGATAGTCAAGGTTTTCACACGATAAGTACCTATACCATGGCCCGAAGCCAAATCAATGTAACTTATCTCCAAAGTACTGATATCATGGCCCGAAGCCAAATTAGCAAATATGCATGGCCCGAAGCCAAATCAGTATAACTCACACCCGAAATGTTATATCATGGCCCGACGACAAATTAATATATTCCCTAATGACATGTCACTAGCATCCTAAACGATTCCTAAGGTTCAACCGGGATTTCAAATGTCGAATCGTCATTGAATCACTATCGTTCATTTCTACAGTCTCGTATTCACAATTTATGCAATATCAAAGCATATGAAATACATTTGTATTGACATTTATCACATACGAACTTACCTCGAATGTGAAAATGACGAAATAAGTTGTTTAGTCAATAACTTTTGTTTTCCCCTGATCTAGATCTGAATTCCACTTTTATTGATCTAAATATATTCAAAATTAACTAATTTAATCATATCTATATTCAATTTAATCCAAAACACACATTAGGACTATTTTACACATTTACCCCAAAACGTTCATATTTTTACAATTTAGTCTTTATTACACAAAATCACAAATTCATGACATTTCTTCAATACCCATGATAGCCAAATTACCATAATACCCTTAGAAGCCCATATTTCTCATTTATTTCACACTTTCACCATAAAGTTTTAACATTTCTCAATTTAATCCCTATTTTGCATTTTCACTAAAAATCACTTAACAAAACTTGTATAATTCACATCAAACATTCATAATCTATCATCAAACATCAAAACACGTGCTTATTAATCAATTTAAACATTCAAAATCTTTAAAAATTTTGCAACATAGTCCCTGGGCTAGCTAGAATTAGTTGCAACGATATCAAAAACATAAAAATCATTAAAAACTGAGCAAGGAAACACTTACATACATGGATTGTTATGGCCAAAATCTTCAAACCCTTTCCATGGAGATTTAAATTTTAATTTTCGGTCAAGTATGGACAAACAAAGATGATGGCTTTGTTTTTTAGTTATTTTACTTAAGTTATTTTAAAAATTACCACACTAACCTTGTTTAAAACATTAAAAATCACTTAATATATACCCATAATTGTCCAATCATAATTAAAATGGTATATTTACCACATAAGGACTTCCACTATTCAATTTCATAGGCATTTGATACCTTTAACTAATAGAACAACATTTTTACACTTTACGCGATTTAGTCTTTTTTACCGAATTAACCAACCAAACGATAAAATTTCTTAACAAAATTTCACACAATCACATTATCATCTTGTATACATTAAAATAGTAATAAAATAAATATTTTTACTTCAGATTTGTGGTCCCGAAACCACTGTTCTGATTTGACTAAAAACGGGTTGTTACATAGGCTGAATGTTTTGGTTTGTTTTAAGCTTGTTTGAATGTGTTTTGAAACCATGTTAATTTTTTTGTTTTGGTTTGGCTTGGCACCTAAAGAATCGGTATTGTTTTGTCTTATTTTGGAAGTTATTTTAGGTGCACACGGCCTAGGATACAGGTTGTCACATGGTCGTGTGCTACACACGGTCACACCAAAAGGTCGTGTGGACTATTTAATTTTGGTACAGGTTTGTCCCACACGGTCTCAAGTTGTTACATGACCTGGAGACATGACCATGTGACCCCAATTTTAAACCATACACAGTTTGGCCTCACGGCCATGTCCATGAGTCACACGACTTGGGCTATGTCACATAGCTGTGTGACCCCTGTTTTCAAGTTTTTCTATATTTTTTTGTTTTATTTCAAATAAGTCCCTAATTGTTCCCA
Organism: Gossypium hirsutum; assembly: GCF_007990345.1. Classification (NCBI taxonomy): domain Eukaryota; kingdom Viridiplantae; phylum Streptophyta; class Magnoliopsida; order Malvales; family Malvaceae; genus Gossypium; species Gossypium hirsutum. Next base: position 57,042,904 of record NC_053432.1, on the reverse strand, counting down.
AATTGATTTTTAGGTTCCTTAAGCTAGATATAAGGCTCGTAATCATATATATGTTATGAATGATGATTCGTTTTGAAAATTTGGTATTTAATTTAATAATTAAATAGTTTTATGTTGTCATTTGATTTGATATGTCTCGTAATACACTGTAACCTTAACCCGATGATGGAGATGAGTTAGGGGTGTTACATTTATTGGTACCAGAACTATGGTTTAGTCGGTTCTCGGACTGAATGTAGCATGTATAGAGTCTAGAAATACATGTCATTTTATAACATGTGATAAACGATTTCTTCTGAATCCAAACGAACTAATTTCGATGAAGTTGAGAGCAATGCTCAAGCCTCAGTACATGGGGTTGTTCATAGTGAGCCCATTTTTTAGGGCTGAGGAAGTGAGGCACAAGAAGCCTTCTTCTACATGATGTCTGAGTGGTTCATTGATTTTGTAAGAACTAATTTAATGGCTCGACAACCTTCACCCCTCCCATACCCCAATCAATACCACTTATTCCTCAGGGTTTAAAGCAGGTACATTTTAATTGACCTCCTATTAATAAAATTCACAAATGTGGGGTTGAAGAATTTCACGGTAAAGTCGATGATGATCCAAAAAAAGGCTGAATTCTAGTTAGAAAATACTGTGAGAGTTTTTGATAAATTGTCGTGTTCTCCAAATGTTGCTTAAAGTGTGCAATTTCATTGTTGAAAGACGAAGCATACCAGTGGTGGAATACTCTGTCAGCGGTTGTACCGAAAGATCGAGTGAGCTGGATACTTTTCCAAACAGAATTTTGAAAGAAATATGTATGGCAACAGTACTTGGACAAAAAGCAAAAAGAGTTTTTTTAGCTGAAACAGGGACACATAATAGTAGTTGCGTATGAAACAGAATTTTTTTGACTCAGTAAGTATGCCAGAGAGTTAATTCCGATAGAAGCTAGTATGTGTACTCATTTTGAGAAAGGATTGAATGAAGAAATTCAATTGCTCATTGGCGCACTCAAGTTGAAAGAGTTTGTTGTGTTAGTTGGCAGAGCACAAAAAATAGAGGGCATTAGCAAAGAAAAGAAAAAGGCAGATTCTGAAGTTCGAGACTTGAGTAAAAGACAATTGGAAAAATCTTTCTCTTCTCCTTCAAAGAGAGTAAAAGAATCTCGCAGTCATATGCCAGCTTCGTCTGGATTTTCTGGTTGAGATCGAGAGGAAGCAAGTTAGCTCGAAACCTCAAGCTACCTCTATAGCTAGTGTTGGCAACGTTCGTAATGTAAACAAACCAGAGTGCTAACATTACAATAGAAGACATTTTGGTGAGTGACGGTTGAAGAAAGGGTCGTGCTTTAAACGTGGTTCATTAGATTATTTTCTCCAAGATTGCCCAGATAAATCTGACAGGGATAAAGCTCAAAATGTGCAATCAGGGAATATGCCTTTTAAAGGTGGACCACCAAAGACTAGTGGAAATGCGAGAGTCAGTAGAAGTGGAACGAAAGACACTTCAGTTTGATCTGAGGCACGAGCACCAACTAGGGCTTATGTGATACGAACTCATGAGATACTTCAGCACCTGATGTGATCGCTGATATATTCTCTCTCTTGATGTTACTATTAATGCTTTGATTGACCTGGGGTCAACCCATTCGTATATATGCACTACATTAGTAATATATAAGAAAATATCAGTAAAGTCAACTGAATTTGTGGTCAAAGTAACTAATCCGATATGTCAGTATGTGTTAGTTGACAAAGTTTGTAAAAATTGTCCATTGAAAATTAAGGATTGTGACTTTCTGACTGATCTGATGATATTGTCATTTAATGAATTTGATGTTATTCTTGGCATGGATTGGTTGGCCTTGCATGATACAGTTGTGAATTGTAGACGGAAATAAATTTCTTTAAAAAGTCAGAATAGTGAAATAGTCAGAGTTGAATCAGACAGTTTAGACAGTGCCGCCAATATTATTTCTGCTTTGTCAACTCAGAAACTTGTACGAAAATGGTGTGAAGCGCATTTGGCATATAATTTTGATACCCGACCACAGTTCAAATAGTTTTACAGTCCAAAAACCAAATAAATTTAATTAAAAACCAAGCAAAATAATAATTCGAAGTCCGTCGCATGCCCGCATGCCATGTACGGTCCTAGTCTCGAGCATTATCTGAGATTATTGTAACTATGAGATAAGCTAACTAGCTCAGTGTAAATAAAATCAATAAGAACATTCAATCATACATGCAAATATCATTTACCACTATTACATTTGTAACACAAACATATCATAAATATAATAATTCATAAATGACATGGACATATCATAATGCATAATGAAATTCTACCCAAACCATCTACTACACACCACGAGTCCCCTAGAACCCGTCTACCAAACTTCAATCATTGCGAGCAACGCTCGATGTGGTTTAACCACTATAATACATAATGCAATTATATTTCCATTTAGCATAAAATTCATTGTTCTCCTCATTACTCTTAGTGCAGTGCACTGAAAATATATTTTCGGACTTAATATACCACCATTACTCTATGGAACTCCTCCGTGAACCACAATATCCCACCCCATGTACATGTGATATGTCATACGAATTTCAATTAAATTCACGTTTCATACGTTTTCATTTCAGTAGCATTATTTATATGCCCTGATTATAATGTTCACTTATCAAGCGTTCAATTTTACCATCAGCACAGTGACATTCAATCATACCATAATTCGTTATCACTTTAGGAAATTTTCCAGTGCATGTATAGTAGTTTTTCATTCAGTACATTTCATGGCATTTCGCCTAACAAAGATTCCATGCATTCAATATTTATTTCCAATTTAATACATGTTATACATATAACCAATCATACATTACATTAACAAATCATCCATATCAGTATCAATCAAACAACCATTCAATCAATCATACAACTTTGCAAACATGCCATTTAGTTAGGGCTCATAACGTGTAACACCCTTAACCCCGTCCTGTTACCGGAACAAGATTACAGAGTATTACCAGTCATTACAGTACTTTTGCACATAAACAAGTATAAATGCAATATATCCATCTAAATATAATTTTAATGTGTCCATAGTACTTTACAAGTGTAATTAAAACAAACCGGGATTCAATCCTAAAGCTTAGTAAATTTTTCGTGAAATTTTAAATTTTCTTCTTTTGAACAGTACCACACGGCCGTGTGGCTAATTTAACATGCCTGTGCGGCATGAGACACACCTGTGTCCTCAAACCGTGTGCAACACTGACTTTTAAACACTCCATGACACACGTCCATGTGGCCTGCCCGTGTACTAAACTGACTTTAAGACACGGCCGTGGCAACCAAGGCACACGCCCGTGTGACAAACTATGTGAACTCAAAATGAACCTTGTATTTTAAAAATTTACCAATCCTGTAAATTTCAATCCACAACCAATACAAATACCAATATTACACCAATCCAAACACATTTTATATATTATCTAATACTTAACTTTAAACACTTATCATGTATCATTATCAATTATCAATTTACTTATTTCACTATTACAATCACAGTTCCAATATAACACACTTAAGACATCCTAGGTACATGTCATTACCGATAATTAACATGCTTTACCTTTTTGAGTTCGGATCGGCTTATGATGTTGATTTGACGATCTGTCTTTAACCTAACTTGCGCACGGAAGCAAATCGTACGCTGAGTATGAACTCAGTGGTATTTCTATAAACCCATACTTAAGTCAATAATAAATCATATATCAATGAACCTTAAGAATTCAATCTATTACTCCTAATAGTTCAATCATTTTTTTATATATATAATGCTAAGATCTTGTTAATCACTTTCGACGAAATGTATACAGTTTCAATGTTTATTCATTATCCGTCGATTTTTCATATTTATTCAGTAATAACCTGTATTTAGTATCATTCAGACATTCAATAGCAATCCATTATTCAGTAACAATTAGTTTTTCAGTACTTTTATTTACAATTCATTTGAGTAATAATATTATTCACCTTTCATTCAATATTTTGTATTATCTCATTTCAATAACAGTCAATATTCTTTGGTAACAACCAATTGATCTTCACTTTTTCTTTAGCCTCCGGGCTCGAAGAATTTTTTAAAAATGGAATGGGTCTACCGAGCACCAGTTTGACCTAGGGAGGCGGTGATTTAGTGGCAGTAGGGGGCAAAGTTGGTTCCAATCAGTCAACAGTAGTAATTGGTTAATCAGTAATAGTCATTTATTCAGTATCAGTCGTTTATTCCGTAACAGTCAATTATTCAGTAGCAAACAATCTTTAATACTTTTCATTACCCCTATTAACATGACTCGGACCTAGATGGATACACGGATTCAACCTACACACCGGGGATAGTATACAGTGTTTCATCGGCCGAAGCCAGAATACACCGTAAGGGTAACAGTAACAGTAACGGTACACAAAGTATCTCATCAGAACAAATCTGAAACAGTAACAGTAACAGTCAAAGTACCTCTTCGAAACGAATCCGGAATAGTCACAGTAATCGACACATATAGTGTCTCATCGACACACAGTCGGAATATCCCTGAACACTTCCAATCCTATGGCATGCCAACTATATCTGACTAGCCCGATACAGTTAATAGGGTATTCAATAAACTTTCAAATTTCAATTTCATTTGTAATTTAATTCCAATTCAATTTAATACATTTTTCCATATCCTTCCACATGCAAATCAATTTCAATGCAATATTTTTTTTTCAATTTTCCACTCAATATTCACATATTCTATTCAATATAAATAATCACTAATAATTCATGAATTTTTATTCAATTCAATACCATAAAAATAATAATACTTACCATTCATATAAATAATAAATTCAACAAATAATTATTAGATTCGGTTTAGAAAAATACAAACCGTAGTTTTCAAGCTAACTCCCGTTGTCTTTCTCTTTGTCTTTGCTTAGTCGAGATTTTCCGAGACAACACTAGCTACGGAAATTAAAATAATTATACCATTAACTTTCAGCACTCATTATAACAACTAATTGAATTTCTATTCAATTTACACCTTATTTCCAATTAGGTCCTAACTAATTGATTCACTTTACTAACTTAATTCATTCTCCATTTCTATTCAAATTCCATCCAAACTCAAATTTTAACTATTAAATTTTTAGCTTATCTCATTAATTTCGAAATTTCCTCAAATTAACCCCTACAACATAAAACTTATGAATTACTTAACAATTCAATCCTTATTTCATTTCTAACTTGAATTTCTATCAATTTAGCCCTTAATTCATCATTTTATTTAACATAAACAATATCTAGAAATCTAATAACTTTCAAAATCTTAACTTAGTTTCATCAAAACCTTGTTCCAAGGCTTCTAAAACATCAAAATTAAGTAAAAATAGCTAAATTGACTTACTTGTTAAACTTTCAAGCTTCAAAATCCCTATTTCCCCTTTTTTATTTCTTTCCTTTCTTTTTCTCCTTCTTTCTCCCCTGTTTCATTTCTTCTCTGTTACTTTCTATTCTTTTTCTTTTTCTTTGTTTTGTTTATATATATATATGTAATAATATAATATTATTCTTAAATAATAAGTAAGTATACATGTATATTACAAATGTATATATATCATTGGTACACATATATATTATTATTACCACACACTTGTCTTTATTTAATTATTTACTTTAATTAATTAATTATACAATAATAATATTTACTTAAATAATAAGTAAATACATATATGTATTACAAATGTATGTACAATATTTATTACACATGTATTTCATTTATCATACACTTGGCATTCACTTTGGCTTATTTATTTATTTAGTCCCTTCAATTTTCTTTGTTCTATAATTAAACTTTCACATTATATTCAATGTAATCCTTTTTCCTAATCGCTCTTAATTAAATTAAATTCACTTAATTAAACTCTAATTAACCACTCATTTTACTTCGTAAATATTTTTAATAAATATTTACGAATCCATTTGTCAAAAACGGAGACCTGAAAATACACTTTTCCTGTAACAGTAAAATTCGGGTCATTACATAACGTACCTGATTCGGCCACTTTAAAATCATTTACTTAGCCATTTAACTAAGCCCGACCAACAAGCTTAATCAACGTTTATAACATTTTAAAATTTATTAAAGCATTTGAGTTAACAAATTAGGACCCATACCTTATTTTCGAACTACTATGGCACTACTTGTAAAGTACACGATTTCTTTTTAAGATCTTAAATCAAACCTAAATTAAAAATAGAAATTTATTGAGTTAGGACGCTGTCAAAACCAACCTTAGAACATTCCCATAAGGATTTAACCGAATCGACTTTACCATAAAAAATTTCAGATTCAAAACGACTAGGTTACTTACACTGGTTTGATGTGAAACGTATGCGTGAATGTTTAATGGCTCCACTGTTGGTTCAGGACGTTTAATTCAGCACCTAACACGATAAAATACTAAAAAATCAGTAGCTATTCAACCATTAAAAACCTTAATCTAATCAATTAACAACTTTGTTAGACAGTTCACACGTTAGCGAACATATAACTAATTATAAATAAACACATGCGAAATAAAATATAAATAGAATTATTTATAATTAATTTATCAGATAAGAAAATCAAATAAAACGATAATAAAAAGTTGAAATAAAGAAGAATCAAGATTTTACGAAATATTGAGGCCTATGAAACACAGCTTCCTTAAGACATATTCGGCTGCTCCTACGGTACTTGGAGAAACGTTGGTCGAATGTCTTCCAGGATACAACAACAACAATGATCAAAGTAGTAGCACCTCTACAACAATCAATGAACTAACTTTGCCTTTTTCTATCACTAGAACGTTTGAAAAAATACGGTGAGGAAAAGGAAAAGTTTTGAGAGTAAAAGAGTTTCAGTGTGAGAGAGTATGAGTTAGTAAATCTCTATAGAATACACAACCTTTTATAGGCATTTAGGATGGTAGAAATTTGGAAATAACCACAAAATCTGTCATTAATAAGCCAAAAAATCAATTTAATTAAAAAATTAAATCAATTTGATTAGAATCGGATACTGTCCATATATAAGCAGATTATGTCTGCTGAAGAAACATAAATTTATATTGGGCTTGAAATATCCGCAAGCCCATTTGGGCCCAACTGGATTGGACATTGTGCGTCATCCACTTCGTGCAGGTGTGCCCCAACCCTGTCGGGTTTGGACCTACACCCCCTGCGCACGAGGCAAGGTTACAAGCTTAGTCATTCAATTACCCTTCAAGAGGGTTCACATATATAAACACATCTCACACTTTGGTATTTACCCAATGTGGGATCTAATCCTTTACTTTTCCTCAATAATATTTCCAAGTAGCTTTCTTTGACCATCAATTTCTCATTCATTACTCAACCATTTTAAGCATATGATATACAATTTTAAAAGTCTCATTGAGTAGAATATGAAACCATAGTTTTGTGATTCAACTCTCCACCTTTACCTATTGAGAATATGCCTTAAAGTTCCCATAAAAATGTGATTTTTCCAAAAAAACTTCCCTAACAGTTGAGTCAAAACTACGTATTAACTCACAACCAATCACACTTACGCTTCCCGATTTGTCAGATCTGAGTTGTCGAACGATCAAGATCGAATTCTCTAAGTCATATATGACTAAAGGCTGTTTAGAAAGGGTTTCAAGAAATCTAAAATTTGCTAAAATAATAGTAAAAATTATTGAAAATAACAGCCCCCTTTTGAGGGACCTAGGAGCGGTGCTCTCTCCACCATAGGCAGCCATTTGGGTGGTTTTGGGCCTCAATAAGATTGGGTTTTAAAAGCTGGAAATTCATCGTTTAAATCCTTAAAAATATTTAAAATTTCATATATGGAAATATGAATATTTTATCGAAAAATCCGTCAAGAAAACAAAAGAAAAATGACACTTACTCTAGCTAGAAAGAAGTGACGACAATGGTGTCCTTTGGACAAAAATGGAGACCGATTTTAGGTGCTAATAGTTGCATATTTAAGGCCAGAAAAATATATAAAAATGTTAGCAAATGGGAGGAGGGGGATTGTGCAAAAACCTGTTGCAAAAGGAAGAAAAAATAGGTGATGAAGCTTGGTGATTTGGGCGACGACACACAAAGGAAAAGAAGAGAAAAATTGAAGAGAAGAAAAAGAGAGGAAGAGGGAGGGCAGATAGGGCTGAAAGAATTGATTAAAAGCTGAAAAAATATATAAGTGTTGTCATTAATGAATCAAATGTATTAATGTATAGATCAAGAATCAAATCAACTATTAGATAACAGAGGAAAATGAAAGATTACAGATTGATCATTGGTGTTTAATTTTTACTACTGTACTAGGTAAATTCATATGGTGTTGCTATGTTTAATTATGAAATATTTGAATGGGAATTTATAAAGAAAATTTCAGTAAACTGGTATGATAAAAAAGAGAAAAAGTTTTAAATGGTAAAAGGAAAGTTTGGTTATATGTGTGTTGCCCAAATGAACAAATGATACAATTGGCATGCCAATAGGGGTATTTGTGTGTTGTACGAGATAAAGGGAGATGTGAAAAAGATGAAGAAAGTTTATTGAAGCTTTTTGGAATCTTGTATTTGTTGCGGATTTCCAATTTAATCTTTTCAGAGATTCTGGCGTGTTATCGGGGGAGAATATTCAACCTACAAGCTTTGCACTATGTGCATCTAGCGTGTTATTGGTTGGAAAGCTCTTATGAGCAATCTGAAGTGTTATTGGGGGAGAATATTCAACCTATGGGCTTTGCACTATGTGCGTATGGCATGCTATCAGTTGGAAAGCTCTTATAAGCAATTCGGCGTGTTATTGAGAGAGATTATTTAGTCTATGGGCTTTGCACTATGTGCATCTGACATGTTATCGGTTGGAAAGCTCTTATGAGCAAATTGACGTATTATTGAATAGTTACTCGCATATTCCTTTCTGTTTATATTGATTCATCAAGCTGAATGTTTCTAGAATAGAAATTTTGATGGTATGATTTATATGAATTGAAATAAGGTATAAATGAGTAATGAAATGGTTGGGATACATTATATATTGGAATACGATATTTTCACCTTGTATATGTGGAATGTGTTGGCAAGATAGAGAATGTAGTCAGGTTATACATATATGGACAAATGTTTTGCAAGGTGAGTTTAATGTTTTAAACTTACGAACTTACTAAGCATATTTAGTGCTTAGCCCTTTTAATTTTTCTCTTCTTGTAGAGATTTTGGCAGAACTTGACAGGTGGATTGATCCACAACTCACACTATCCAGCTCTGTTTTGATAGAATTATTTTAACTCTACGCTGGGTCTAGTGACATGTATATACGGTCTACTCAGTAAAATTGAAAATGAACTGAATGATGATGTATTAAATGTTTTGTGTATACATATGTACTCTTTCGTGATGCTTGTTCAATGTTGGCGTAGACAATTAGTACGCTTGAAATGGAAATACCTGCATATGTTAAATAGGTTAACTCATTTTGGGCAATTGGCGGACTTATAAATGTAGATTGTTTGGGTGAATAATAATAATGTAATAAGAACGTGCAGCGAATAATCATTTGGTGGATAAACTTTGGGCAGACATCTTCTAACGGACCACCTTGACGCGTTTCACTTAAAAAATTATTTTTTGAGTAGAATTATAAAATAGAACATTTGTTTAAAACTTGAAGGAGCGTAATAGTACATGAATTAGTAAAAAAAATTTAAATTTTGAAAATTCTTTTGTTAGGATATTTTGTGATTTGATTATTATAAGCTAAGTTATGCTATGAAAAACATGTTTCATATTGTCTTATTTATAATATCTTTATTCATTTTCATCCCTTAACTAAATTTTTTTTATAATTTAATCATTAAACTCAACTATTAAAAAATTCCTTCAAGTCTCAAAGCTAAGAAAAAAAACTTCCACAACATCGTTTACCCAAAACTTTATCAGCATAAGTTATAAATCATTTTTTGTAGTTAAATTGGAGTAATGTAGGATCAATAAACAATAGGCTTGGGTAACTATGCTATCCCTATCCCTCTCACTCCAACAGACGTACTTGTCAAAGCAAAACCACGCCCTTTCCCTTTCCCTTTCCCTCTCTTCCTATATCTCTCATTCACACTGTCTCTCCCATTTTCTTGCTTGCCAAACAGAAGACAAGAAAAAAGCAATAAAGCATGCATTCCACTTTATCTTTCTCTCGAGCTACCACTGTTCCTACAACTAATTACGCCTTCCATTCTCAATCTCCCATCAATCTCCGCTTCTGTGGGCTCAGAAGGGAAGCTTTCGGGATTTCTATTTTGACTCGGTCGAGTTCTGGTCGAGTTCGACTCTCGACTCGTGGACGTTCCAAGAGAATCTCTGCTTCAACTGGAAACAATGGAACTCCTCCAAAATCGTTTGATTATGATTTGATTATCATCGGCGCCGGCGTCGGTGGCCATGGAGCTGCATTGCATGCTGTCGAGAAGGTCATTTTTATTTTATTATTTTTTTCCACTCAATTTTGACGTTATTTATCTTTATCTTTTAACTGAAACTGAAAATCTTTACGTCTTTTTCACTCAATTTTGATGCTATTTTCTTTATCTTTTATCTGTACTGAAAATCTTTATTTTTTTCCACAAAATTTTGACGCTATTTAGCTTTATCTTTGAGCTGAAAATCTGAAACTGTAAATCTTAATGTACTTTTAACTAAAATTTGACTCTATTTAGCTTTATCTTTTTAGCTGAAACTGAAAACCGTTTTGTTTTTTCACTCAATTTTGACGCTATTAAGCTTTACCTTTTAGCTGAAACTGAAAATCATTATGTTTTTTTTCACTCATTTTTTACGCTATTTAGTTTATGTTTTATCTGAAACTGAAAATTTTTATGTTTTTCACTTGGTTTTGATGCTATTCAGCTCTATCTTCTAGCTGAAACTTAATTTCATTATGTTTTTTTCACTCAGTTTGACGCTATATCGCTTTATCTTTTAGCTGAAAGCCTGAAACTTACTTCCTTTCTCTCAGTGGCCTTTTACCTGGTTGTTTAGCAGAACTTCTTTGGAAATGTAATTATTTATAGACAAACCTCTGTAATTTTTCAGTTGTTTATATTTGTTTTTCCTGCTATAAGTGAAGATCAATGGTGCATTGATAGTTGATTGCTGTTTTTCCTATTTTTCATGCAATTAATACTTATAATTTGATTCCTGCTTTAATTTTTCTTGTCATGCTCTGGTAATTGCAGGGTTTGAAAACTGCTATTATTGAAGGCGATGTAGTGGGAGGAACGTGTGTTAACCGAGGTTGTGTTCCTTCGAAAGCTCTCTTGGCTGTTAGTGGTAGGATGCGTGAACTTCAAAGTGAGCATCACATGAAAGCTTTGGGCTTACAGGTAATAATAAGATTGAATTGTTATGATTGCTTGTTTGAGACTTAAGCTGAGGCACACGACTTCTATGTTAGTGAGTATTGGACAACGGTATGTGCCCAACAAGGATATGGTCAGATTTTTTCTAAATTTTTTCATGTATTTGGAGGATCATTGGAGGTGATTTCCCCATATTGTTGTGTTGAGCTCGTGTCAGAAATGAGTGCTTCAAGAAAATTGAAGGGTTGGAGCAAGATAGCATGTCATTGTTTCAAAATATATCAGTATTTGCATTTAAACTGACATGCATTTATGCTCCTAACTGAAAAAAAATGTTGATACTCTCCTAATTTTAATTTGAGCTTCAGTTTATGAGCTGAGTTCAGCATCTGTCATCCTCTGATTATTTCCTTCTGTGCTGTTCTTCATGTTACATATGGTAGGTTTCTGCTGCTGGATACGACAGACAGGGAGTTGCTGGCCATGCAAATAATCTTGCTTCAGAAATTCGAAGCAATTTGACTAACTCAATGAAGGCGCTTGGGGTAGACATTTTAACTGGTTTTGGTACTATTGTGGTAAGCCTAACATACTTTATGTAATAAAATCCATATTCTATAGGTTTTATCATCTCAAGTATCCTTAATTTTCTGTATGTGTATTTAGGGTCCCCAAAAAGTGAAATATGGGAAGGTTGGTTTCACTGACAACGTAGTAACTGCGAAAGATATCATCATTGCTACTGGTTCCGTCCCTTTTGTTCCCAAGGGCATTGAAGTTGATGGTATAGTTTTTGTCTTTGAGATCTTGGTTTTCCATTAAAATTCTAAGGCAGCATAGGCATTTAATGCCATTACTACACTACCCATGATACATCAGATATTGTCTATCTTCGTCCTCTTTTACGTTTTAATCACTATCTGGGACAACATGCATGAGATTTTTGAGTGGTCATATGTTATGTAACAAGAACACATGCATCAGTTCAACCGAGTGAAATGTGGGAACAAAAGTTTGGATAACAATTTCCTAGTTATTCAAGTGCTGCCGAATCAATGGGAATTCTGCATCTGCTACATATAGACGATATGGCCTGAAAACTGGAACTCTAATCCTAGTCTTCCGTAGATTTTATGGGAACTGATCACAGGGTTAAATTTTATTAACAAATAATTTATATCTGTCAACTAGCAACCTGACAGAAATTTGCTTCAGGAGAAACTTGTGGACTTTAACTTTTAGAGAAGGATGCATGAGTTGCATGGATGTAATATTCTGTGTTGTTATTGTTATAGTGTTCTTTCCTCTTCTTTTTTTTTTTTTTTCCTGTCTCTCTCTCTCATTCTCTAATTATTAATCATAACCTGCAGGGAAGACTGTTATTACTAGTGACCATGCCTTGAAATTGGAGTTTGTTCCTGATTGGATTGCGATCGTAGGAAGTGGTTATATTGGTCTTGAATTTAGTGATGTATACACTGCACTTGGCAGTGAGGTGACACCTCATTCTTTTCTTTTTTTACCTTTGTACATTTTTTATGAAATGAATACAGGAATCTCTTTGAGGATTAAAGGACTGTACATTTACGATATGCTTTAGATTTTATGTGTCTTTCACCTGAAATCTATAAGTCTTCGAGATGAAGATTGCATTGAAGTTATGCTTCTCTACTCTAGGATTAATCTATGCTGTCATTGAAACTCCAAGCTGGGAGGATCTCTACTCTTTGCCGACTTCTATTGTGTACAAAATGACTGCGAGCTAACTTAGACCGCATAAAGCATTTCCATATATCTATATTGATATATTCTCTTTGATCCAATTCATACATGGAAAAATAACCATTTACCACGGGATTTAGTCACTGAAATCTCTATTTGCCTTTTGTTATTGTTTATCCCTATTACAAAGTTATAGCATAATTTAAATGCCCCAAAGTCTTTTTTTTAACACAACAAAGCTTATATAAATGGTGTGTTCAGGTTACTTTTATTGAAGCTCTAGATCAACTTATGCCCGGGTTTGATCCTGAGATTAGTAAGTTGGCCCAAAGGGTTCTGATCAACCCAAGGAAAATTGACTACCATACCGGAGTGTTTGCAACCAAGGCATTCTACTGTTTAAATCTTTGTGCATTCTAGCTGGCTGTTCAATAAATGGATATTGATTACTTTCTTGTTATTTATATAGATCACTCCTGCAAGGGATGGAAAGCCTGTTATTATTGAGCTTACTGACGCCAAGACTAAGGAACACAAAGACACTTTGGAGGTATGTGCATATGTTCTTTTGTGTGGAATTCTTGGAATATGCCTTTTCTGTTTGGTAGTTATGGCAGCATATTTTCTTTATAGACAATGTTATCATGTACTGAATTTTCTGCCATATGATGCTTTTCCTGATGTCAAATCTATATCCCTGTTATCTTCTATTTGCTTTTCCCATTTGTTAGTTGTGGCTCTGCTTGATTGAGGTCAATGGTATCTGTTTGAGTGACCCTTTTTCTGTCATTTGCTACAGGTAGATGCAGCCTTGATTGCTACTGGAAGGGCTCCATTCACTAATGGTCTCGGCTTGGAGAATGTATGTCTTCATGGATATCATAGGATTATATGAGATTGTTCATTAAAAGGAAATGGATTTAAATTTATGTATTCCTTTTGATCAGATTAATGTAGTGACACAAAGGGGTTTCGTTCCTGTTGATGAGAGAATGCGAGTAATTGATGCAAATGGGAATCTGGTATGTTTGAAAAATATTTCTGACTGTATATTTTCCCTTGTTGACTTTCAACAAACATTTAGAGTTCGAATGCTAGGTTCCTCACCTGTACTGCATTGGTGATGCAAATGGTAAAATGATGCTTGCTCATGCAGCAAGTGCACAAGGAATTTCGGGTAAGTGCCTGCTAACTTATTCTTTGCTAATTCGTAGCTGATATTTTCATTTGGATCCATTTTATCTTTTGCTTAAATGTCTTGATGCAGTCGTCGAACAAGTCACTGGAAGAGATCACGTGCTTAATCACCTCAGTGTCCCAGCAGCTTGCTTCACTCACCCTGAAATAAGCATGGTTGGTTTGACAGAGGTGAATACCGACTTGCAAACACCCTCAATTTCTGATTTATTATTAAGTTAAATTGGTTCAGTTTTTCCATTTTAGCATAATATTATTGCCATTGATTGGACCTGACAATGTTGATCATGACATCAACATAGAAAAAATATCTAAAATGGTACATGAAACACGTCACAAAAAGGTATACAAACATAACACAAATATATGAACATGTCAAAATCTATATAACAAAAATTATTAACTTGTCAAATTAAAATATCTTAAACAAGATTATGACACGAGAAATTACACACACGCTAGATGTTACAAAAGTTGCCCCATTTATGTTTTTTTCACCATTTCAGTGCTTTCCTTCATTTACCTAAAATTGTACACATGCTGTAAAATATCTGAAAATTTGACAATGCTATAACTTCACAGCCTCAAGCAAGAGAGAAAGCTGTGAAGGAAGGGTTTGAAATAAGTGTTGCCAAAACAAGTTTCAAGGCTAATACAAAGGCACTGGCAGAAAACGAAGGCGAGGGGCTTGCAAAGGTTATTTCTTGAGACCTTACTTGAACAGTAACTAAATCAATGAACATTTTAAAGATATTAATAGATGATCAATGGGTTGTTTTCATTTCTTTCACATGGCTCTCCATTATACAAAAGGTTATTTCCTAATTTTCACAAAGTGCCGGAAACAAATATTTATCAGTTCTAAAAAATAACTAATTGAAACTTATAAGATATATAGGGCTGAATTCTTAAAATAAAAGTATTGAGGAAAGAAGTTTGATTTCTTTGATAGAGCTAGAATCAACAATGGACTATGGTCTCTTTTCATCCTTTTGTTTGCTTTTGTTTTTCTCTTTTGAACTTCATCTCAATCTGTTGGTATAGTTGCTAAATTTTGCGTAAGTTATTTCCATGCAGTTGATTTACAGACCTGACAATGGAGAGATTCTTGGAGTTCATATTTTTGGCTTGCATGCAGCGGACCTTATCCATGAGGCATCAAATGCCATAGCTTTAGGAACACGAATCCAGGTGGGTCTTGGGTGTGAAAACCAAAATATTTTGGCTTCACACTTCTCTTTCCTGGAAGCTCGGTTAAGCTTTTAAATCATAAATACTTATGAGTGTTTGTTTTCACCATTCAGGACATCAAATTCGCAGTTCACGCACATCCAACATTGTCGGAAGTTCTTGATGAACTATTCAAATCAGCAAAGGTGAGTTTTGGATCCTTCTTACACTGCTCTCAAGAGTTACTGAACTTTTACCTCATAAGATTTTGTGATTATGCACTGACAAGGCATAAACTGTTACTTGGACTTGAGTCCTGAGTGTTGGATAAGGATGTGTCAAATATGGGTATGTTCAAATATTTTGAAGTTTTTCCATATAATGGACGATCCTTGGATTATCATATGCATTGGATACAGGTGTTGGACATGAAAACTTTGAGAAAAATGAAGAGTTAGGGCAGCATAGGGCATAGATATTTGCATTACTCCAAATCAGATGCACAACAAACCTCTCAACATGCAATTTGATTTTATTGGTTGACCAGGTTAAAGCCCCTGCATCAACTAGTAGCCCAATAAGTGAACCAGTTGCCGCATAAGCTTCTCGACGCCTCCGTATATAATTTTTCGAACAACTTTGTATTAGGGAGTATCGAGGAACCTCATTTCCCTTGTTGGCGATAGACATCGACACAGCAGCCAAAGCGGGAGAGGAAATTTTTCATGTTAATCATGGTTGTGCTTATAGTGTTTTAGCAGCTGTGTCTTTGTTTGAGAAGCTGTTGTGATGTGATGATAAATTATATGTTGTAAGTTGCTATTCCTTGTCTCTTGTAGAGAGGCTTTGGAGGCGTTAAAAGTAGGATAAGGAACATCCTTGTTGTCCTTTTGGAACTAGATAATCACATTGGCATTATAAAAATATTGTATAAAGGATAAGAAAGTCTGTTGGAGAAAAATGGATCTATTTGTCTTTAAACATCAAAGTTGGAACTATCATTGGCCGTTATGGTTATTAACCTATTCTTTCTATGCTGAATTAATAAAATTATAGAAAAATTATAAAAATTCAAAAATATTAAACACTCTAACCATTCAAAAATATTATTAAAATGTTAAAAAAAGAAGAATGTATTAAATATATATATTAAAAACTATAAAAAATAATGAAATTTAAATAAATAAATAAAAAGGTGAATCTCAATTTTTCCATCTGTGCTACACAAAGTTGTAATGAAATGTTTTTTTTTATATCTTGATTTTTTTTTTTAATTTTTTTAAAAATATTTTTGATAGTAAACGTCAAATGTTTGATTTTCTGGGGAAGAAAATGGTGACCGAAAAAGGACAGGCAAATCACCGAATAAAAGAAGCCAAAAGCCAAATCTGGGTTCAGTGAATCCAAACCAAACTAGAACCGTTAAATTCTTATTTAGATTAAATAATAATGTTATAAAAAAATTTTAAAAAAATCAAATTACGTGAATTTAAAATAGAAAAATAAAAGTACAACAATTAAATTTTGATGAGATTAAATTTGCCTAAATTGTTCGACGTGTAAGTGATACCTTGACAAAAAGATCTCATGTCTAATATTCTTTTTATTTATTTAAATACCTCAACTATGTCATTTTCTTTTCTATTGATTAAATTAAATTTGATTTTAAGTTTGTTTGGCAATTAAATTAAATAGCAATTTTCTAGTTCATGTTTAATGGTACAAATTATAATTATATATTTACATGATTTATATTTTTAAAAAATAAAAATTATTAATATGATAAAAATAATCCATATGTATTATGTTGGTCTAAAAAGGTCCTAATATGATTACTAATAAAAATAACAAGAAAAATAAACATCATATGCAATTTTATCTAATTATTCTAGTGCATATTTATTGGGTTATTCTCTTTTTAATATTTAACATATGCTTCTTATCATCATCTGTTAGTCTTTAGCTGAATTCAACATCATCTGAATTTAAATCCACCATCATTAATATTATCAAAATCTTCTTCTTCAAAGTATGAAACTCTCAATTCCATCTATGATTGAAGTTGTGAAATATGCAATATGTTAGCATGATCCAACCTTGTTACTAAGGTGATGTTAATAAGAAATTTTTTTTTTAAACAACAAATGTCTTCTCAACCATTCTCTTAAATATCTCCACCTAAAGAGCTTGCAAACTATCTATGATGTTTTTGTTTGACATCATTCTCTTAAATGGTATCATATTTCACGATATTGTGCAAGAAAACCGTTTCTATTTGCACGATTAGTACCAACCTTATAATATTTGGGTTCACAATGCAAAATAATTTGTAATTTTGATTATAAAAAATTGTATGAACTTAATTTAAAAAAAGACTTATGTTAAATTATATCTCTTTTTATAATACTTAAATTAAGTAAAAAAATGTTATAAATTATTCAAAATTTTCATATCGCTTCTTATAAATAATATAAATTTTTATCATAATTTTAGAAAATTATTATTTATAAATAAAAAAACTGTAACATATTTTTTATGAAGGAAGGTAAGGAGTTGTTTGTACTGATTCTAGTACGATATATTGTGGAAATTTATGGGTTATGCTTTGGGCTTAAAGATTTCGACCTTTTGCCAGATTCAATTAAGGTTGAAATTCATCTCATCAGCCACCTTGGCTTTTGATTCCCTATATTTTGCTCTTGTAAATATATTTTTTGGATTTTTCCACCATATCAAAAGCCACGTCGATAAAACATTTTCCATTAAACCGGCTCAAAAGTGAAATCTCAAATAAAAAAACGCAAACATTGAGGACCTTTTTGGTCTAAAATAAACCCGGTTCATCAATTGGAAATCATAATCCAATTATTGTTCTTTTAACAATTTATAAATAATACTTCGACAAACAACCCTAATCTAAGGCCTAGGCCTATTGGGCTGAGTGAAAAACCCAATCTTCCCAAACATATAATGAATTTGTCCCATTAAATAGCAAATTCATTATATCCTGATCAAAATCCATCTATTTCACTTATAATAAGATTTGTTACTTTTAATATACATGCAACCCTGCACTTAGGTCAACATCTTAGTGGGTATAACCATCACAAAATCCAATACCCTAAAACCAAGGTTTCACCTTGGTCCTAAGCTACTTCAACTATTAACTTGTATGTCCTACCATAACCCCAACAAAAACAATTACGGATCCGCAATCACTTACCTCACACTTCAAACTCTTTGAAACAGTTAGAAGGTTACTGGTATACGTCGGTTGCATTTACAAACACATCCTCAATGTCCATGTGATAATCCTGAATGTCTATGTCTTCATGCATCCATGCAGGAAGTAGGGTCCCGGAGGCTTTGATATTCCAACTGCAAAAACAGAATTTTGTAGGTAACTTGATGAACAAAATAGAATCAACCTCTTTCGGGTTACAGACGATTCACTTACCATTGCTTGATCATAAGCCAACTTCATTCTCCGATAGTCTTCTTGTGCTTTCTTTGAGCGAAACATAGCTTGAACTCGAACAACAGCTTTCTCGACGCGTTGTTCAGCTTGTTTTCTGCTGGTTCTGTAGAAGTCTTCTTCAGTGTCACTTTCCGGCCTTTGCTCTGTGACCGTGTCAACTGTGTTAATTTGTAGCCCACGCAAACCTCTTCTCTTTAATCGCCACCGCAGAATTGCTTTCTCAAGCACACCAACTGACCAGGTAATCTTGCGGTACTGCCTCCTTACTAGGAGGCCCCGGAAAGCCGCCTGCATTAGTTTTCATGCAATGTCAATGGTCGAATAATCGTTTCTATTCCAAGCAGTCACGTGTGCGCACACACATACATATCTATACATATACTCATGAATAGAATAGTAAGAAGAAAAGGGAGAATAATTACTTGGATTTTGGTAGCCTGGTGGCGCATATTAAGGAACTCTTTACGAATTTTCCAAGTTCGGAACCTATATTGAATCCGGGCAGCAGCAGCCATCTTTCTTTTGGTCTCAAAGTTGCGAAAGGCATGTTGAATCTTCATAGCTGCAACTATACTTCGTGCTTCATCCTCTGGAGTGGAAGACTCAATTGCTTTAGTTCGTATTTTCAAGGAGTGCGCCCTGAATGCATTCTGAATGCGTGCAGCCGCATCAGCAGCAGTCCTATAAGCTGCTAAACTTTCCTTCAAATATAACTCATCTTCGTTAAGGGTATCAGTGTGTGTTACTTCTGTTCTACTGGTTTTTAGAGAGCCACTAGCATTTCCAGCTACAGCCATTTCATTGAACTGTGCCACGAGAGCCTCTTCGGAAAGATAAGCAGCTAGCCCATCATAACCCTTCAAAGATGCAAGGTCAGCAGCAGTGCAACCATTTGGATTTTGGGTGGTGGGGTCTGTCACCAAATTTGGCTTTGCCCCTGCAGATAAAAGAGCAGCAACCATTTTTTCCCTGGATGGGGATTTTTTGCAATCAGATATACAATTCGAAGCTGTTTCAAGATCAACGAAGGCAAAAGAAAATGAAAAAGAAAAACATAAGTTCAATTTCTGGACAAGAGCATACACCAGCAAACAAATTACAAACAAAAATAGGTTTATGTGGAGACAAAACACTGATTCAACGCCATTAAATTTCATCATACTCCAAAGGAAAGGAACAAAGAAATGCGTTATCAACTAAGATGCGAACTTAAGAACCGCTGACACAGACGCCTTAGGCAGCCTCATTATTATAGCTTAGAACAATAAGAATTACTTAAAGCATTCCAGTTCTCAGAAAATTTGGGACTTAAAATATACGGCAAGCATATAAATGTTAAGAATGACGTAAAACGAACTTGCCTCCCATAAAATGCTGCCCAATGAAGAGCTGTCCATCCACGTTTATCACGAAAATCCAGTGACAAGCCAGACCATGAAAATAGATGAATAGCCCAAGTATACCCAAGGATGGCACATAAATGAAGCACTCCTAGACCTTCAGTATCAAAGTCGGTTATTTTAGAGCCTTCAATTATTCTTTCCAACAGCCAGTCCTTGAGTCTGTTCTTTAAAGCAATTTCAAATAAACCATCTTTTGCTTGTGTAAAAGAAGCTCTATTTTCTTCAATTGACTTGAGCAAATATGTCCAACTATTGGATATGCTAGTAGTCTTTTGAGCAAAAGTCTTAACCTCCTTCAAGGTATTTGGTGAAACTTTACCCGATAAAATGTTAAGGCTCTTGGAAGTAGAGAAGAGCAAATAAGCAAGCCTCATCTGCAATCGGAACTCCTTCCACCTCGACTCATCTTCCACAGGAACTAACGGATCATGTGATAAAGGAACACGATACTCAAAACTAAGAACTTGGCTGATGGGTTTATGGCCGTCAAGACTCATATACAGGTTCACTAGTCCAGGGGAATGTTGCGGTAACACAGAACGATAAACCCCAACTTGAATAATTTCTGCTGGATTACATACATCACCGCATACACAAAACAAATTGGACTTAACAAGATGTTGATAAGCTTGATGAAAGAATCCAGTGACTAAAATCTGCAAATTAATAGATAAACAGTTGTTATTCAAATCAATATTTTCTAGCATCAATTCCATGATCATAAATAATCATTGCAGCAAAAGTGGGGATATTTCTAACAACCCAGAGAGATAGAAAAGAATCTTTTTAAGAAAAAACCTTTGTCTTTTCAGTTGAATAGGCCCACTCATGTGAGACTTCAGTTATGGTAAATATGTGCTCAGGAGAGGTGAAGGAATCTTGAACCGATGAAACTGATGATTCTTGCATAGAGTCACCTGAAACTGGGGATTCAGTGATAGTGTAGTTCATCCACTTTCCAAAACTGTCCTGACCATTTAAACCATCATTGATCAAAAGGTCCAATGGATCACCGGCCCCTGTGGCAATAGAGTCTTTCTGCTGCACATCAGGATTTATTTGGCTACTAGATATTGTATTACAGACAGTCGTTGGGGTGTTGAAGTAAGTATTATTACTCTGAGCAACTGGCTCAACTAAATTAACAAGCATAGAAATTTCCATCGATAAATTATCAGCTGAGATAGGGCCACCCTGCAAAAGTGAAGCAGCTTGGGTGGTTATCAACCATTTGAGCAACCAAATATTAAAAAGGAAAATATTTAAGTGATCTTCACAATAAAAACAAATCGCTAACATGTGAATCTAAAAAAGAGGATAAACAGACAAAGAAAAGATATGAATACTAAAAGAAGCCGAAGCAAATGCTTCGACACATACAAAACCTATATATGTAGGGAAGAAAGTACATATAAGATTAGATGACAAACAATAAAGTATATTTGCCTACAATGACAAGTCAAACAAGTTGTCATTAGGATAAAGAAAGAACCAATTTTATTTTTTTTTAAGAAAAAATTCTTTTCTTAAGAAAGATATAGAAATTTAGAAACTTAAAAGAGCTATGAAAGTGTTCTGCTCACATAATTTAAGAAGCCATTTCCTGCTGTTTGGTTCAATTGCTGAAAGCAAGAATTATTGTCTGCCATCAAAATAGAGTGAGTTAACAATTTAGCAAATGAACAAGGGGTATTGTTTAAAATAGAAACCAATAAGTTACCTCTTCTAGATATAGTTGAGTCATTACTATCATTTGTCACCAGAAGCTCATCCCATTCAAGTGTATTAATCTCATGAAGCCTCATCTCATGATTTCTGACATCAACACTATTACCGGGTTCTGTTCACTTTCCAGGATTGCAATCAATAAGAACATGAAGTATTTATGTATAGCAAAAAACATGATAAACAATGTTATGCTGACAACTTGTTGGCATAACTCAATGTCAATGTCAATATCACCTAGAGGTCCTTTCTCACCTTCATAATATGCATTACCAGCTCCAGAATCAAATTCTTCCATAACATTTAAAGGAGTAGACTGATCAGTTATTGAACTGGAATTTGAATTCCCAGGTGTCGCTGGAGAACCCTGTGACTGTACCACAATCAACAAAGGTCAACCAATAACTGCCTCTAAGGTGTACAAAAATATAAAAGAATGCTTTGCAAGGAGAAAGTGCCTCCAAAATTTCAGTTTTTTTTATCTTAACACCAACCTCCTGTGTTTCACGATAGTGAACAAGAACTATGTGTTCCAGAGACCTGAAGCAAAATAAATAATAATAGATGGTCAGGCTAATCATGATCAGTCTATTAAGATAGACTGAAATTTGAGATAGAGGAGTGAGTTTCATGATTTAATTTTCAACTCAAAATAGGTGGGAAAAAATAGGCAATGTAAAGTTATAGATCTAAGCAACATACTTGTCAAGTAGCCAATAACACCTCCGAACAAAGGTAGGGTTATCTTGGCCATGTGCATAATATACATGAATCCTTTCTTCATTACCAACCTGAAATGTTGAATGAAATAAAATTCCAACGAATTATGTTTTCTCAAAGTAATTATATTTTAGCCAGTCAAAATAACATATAACATAAATTCCCAAGTCATTGGAGATAAAGTAACATCATTCATTTACTGCGAGGACATTAAATTTAAAAAAAAAAAAAAAAGAAGATGCAAGCCAACACATTGTGTGCCCACCAGAAGGTTCTACAAAAGTAAAACTAATCTTGCAAGCCATGAAGGAAAAACTAGCAATAGAATAGTGTAAACCATAGGATAATCTTTAATGCACAAAGAGAACACAGCATGCAGGTTTTCAGTGTATGAAAATAGCAGAATCTTACAATATTTCCCACATTATGTCGTGCATATTTATAAACAATGACAGGAGTAAAAGAAGAGAAAGGACAATTACAAAACCAAAAATTTGAATCTCAAAATTCCAGAGAAATGCAGTTATTCAACTAGCTATAACGACTAACAAACTCCATCAATAACAGGTTGTGCCATTTGCAGGGCTTATAGTACAAGAAAATCTCACTTTTAAGTGTTCATGAGCTTCTTTAACAGTCTTCCCATCCTTTTTCTTTTTCCAGTTATGACCATCTTTTCGGAAGTTTCGGAGCATCTTTCGGTCAAAAAATACAATAGTACCACCTACAACATCAAGAATACAGTTAGTTATTCTATAAGTACACTTGTTTAGTACTTTAAGTATGGAAGTTACACAGGAAACATACTGTTCATTTGAAAGCAAAGTCATAATTTCCTAATGTCTATAGCCAAAAATAACAATAATAATAATTTCCTAAAGCCATAAGTAATACAACAGGACATTCTCTTACAAAATCCTGACTTGTGGCAATCCATTAATACTGCATTAGATTAAACAAATATGCCTATGCTTAGTTGATGCATTTGGTTTTTGCTAATAATGAATAGGAAGCAAAAGACAAATAGCAATAACACCAAGCCTAACTTAACTGACAAAAAAGGAAGTTTATTATTAACTATTGACATAAACTTAGCAGAAATTAACATAACTCGCGGTATGAACTTAAAGAACAGTAAAGCTAAGTCATTTATTTCTTTAAGCAGACCTTTCAGAAATTAAACATAGATTAGCTTGTTGCTTCACTGAAATCAAGAAAAAAAAAAGAAAATGGGAAGGGGAAGGGGGAACTGATTATCATCAGAAGTTACTTTTGGGCAGGTTCACCGGCTTCACGTAGATGGGGAAATACTTGTGGTTGCAAAGTATTGCATGAATTTCATTTGGACGTAGCCATCTAGACTTGGCTTCTTCCATCATAGTTTGAACATCCAAATCTGTCCTCCAAACAGAAAGACGATAAAAACTAAAATTAGCAAAAGAGAAACATACGCTTAACTATGGTATAAAGCATGACATTAACAAATTATTAGGAAAAATTAACAGCACATGAAGCTCAAAGTAACTTAATGCAATAGTTTATAAAATTTTTGTTCATCTAAATTTGTTTTCAAAGCAAATAACCACTTCTCCAGCTTTCAAAGATCAAAAACTCATAAAGAACTTCAACTATTCAAGATATTAAGCCAAAATAAAAGCCAAAAGTTAAGAAATTACTTCCAAAAACTAATAAGTCATATCTCCTTACAATTTACTGAGTGGTCAAGCAAGCTAGTACATACTTCACAGAACAATTCCTAGGTTTGTTTGGTAAATTGAAAAAATTAAGTAATTATTTAAACAGAATATAATTATATTGTTTTGTAACAGTAAATGATGGATTTTGAAAATTATTATAATTTAAATCTATTTTTGACCCATCACTTAATTCAAATATAATATTTTTAAAAACAAAATTGTTCTGCTTATAAATAATACTGCTACGTAACAATACAATTATCAAAGACACGTTGACCAATTTAACTATACAAAAGTGAAATTAACAAAAAAAAGTCCGTACAACACCTGCCAAGGTACGGAAACCGTGAATCTCAGAACCGACGAGCAGGCTCGAACAGCCAACGTCCATAGCCGGAATCAGAGAGAAATTTCAATATAGCAGCTTGTTCCAACAACTGAAACAAAAATGAAAAAAAAAAGAAAGAAAGAAAAACTGAAGTGGAATTCAAGAAAATTCAACGCATATAAAAACAAGATTGTTGAAAGAAAACATAACAATAACGATCAATAAACTAAATAATAATAAAAAACTTAATCCAAAACCTAACCTTGTTTAAATCGAGACTGTTTTTGAGCTTTGAAAAATGGAAGCCTGACGAAAATGGAGACGAAGAGAGTGAGCTGATCAGAAAATTATTAAAAAATGGGAAAAACCTCCATTATTTTGCTGCAAAAATATTTTGGCAGCCTTAGTTTTAGACTGATTAGGTTTTATTTGTTTTTTATTCTCTTTATTTTTATATATTTGTTTTTGTTCTATTTTTGATATGTTGAAAGTAAATATTAAAATTAATTTCAATCATATAATAATTTAATATACAAATAATATTTTTAATTTTAATTTTAACATGTTATCAATACTTTCTCAAAGATTAGTCAAATTAAACTTACTCCAACAATTTGATTACAAATTTTTTACCTTCTTAAGTAGAAGATAAAATCCTTAATTTTTTTTAAATCTAATAATTAGAATATTATACCAAACATATCATCTCCTTTAAAAATATCTTTCTTTTTTTTTTTTGAGAATATCAAGTATGGATCTTGAGAAAATTACTAAAATAATTTATTACTAAAGTAATATTGATTCAAAATTAAATTATTGAAATAATATGTTTACTACAGAAAACCAAAAAAAAAAAAAGAAGAAGAAGAAGATTAATGGAGGCCCACATCATATTATTTCAATAATTAATTTTGAACTAATATTATTTTAATAATAAATTATTTTATTCATATTATTTTAATCATTTTCACATGGATCTTAGATGTATTAATAAAATATTTAGTTAATTTTGTTTTCTTGGTGAATACATAGATCCTAAATTAATGTGTGAGGCCACCCATTTTCAATACATTATTTAAAAATAAAATAAAAATAATTAATAAATTTTCTATGTTATTATATTACAAATCTTAAATAAACTCTAAATCAATATGTAAATCACTTTTCTTTTATTGGAATCGGGTTATGGATTGCTATTAATAATGACTAACTTCCTCTCATATGGTTAGTTTTTGGAGAGATAAACGGTTAGTCATAGGATAAAGATAGAAACTGTATCTCATGATTTACAAACCACTCTTTAAGTATAATATTACAAATAGGAAAAACTAAAATTAATTAATTTAATTAATTAATTAATATTTTTTTCTAAGCTAAATACGATAGATACAAAATTAATTTGTAAGTTGCACATTGACCTTTTAAATACATATTTAAGAATAAAAACGATTGATAACATAATTTTTAATAAATATAAATATTAAACCAACTCATGATAACTCATGCAAACCAAACTTTTTAATATACAACATTTAAAATCTTTTTAATATTCTAGTATAAATATAATAAAATAATGACTTAGAAGACAAAGTTTAATATATATCTATACCATATATAAAATAATAATACTAATACATTTTTTAGAAATTTTAAAATAATTGCAAAGTTTAATAAAATAAATTTTACCGTTTATTTTTTTATGATAGTAAATAATTATTTATAAAAATAAAAACAATATAACCAAAAAAATACAATTATATAATTGATAGATTTAAACTCTTACGAGAAGTAAATTTTAATTTGTAAAACAAAATCAATTATATTATTTTTCATTTTTTATGTATTTATGATTGAATTTAACAAATATAAATTTTATAAATTTTTATTATTATTTAAAATTTATTTAATTACAAACTCTTTAAGCTTATTAAATATGTTGTCTTTAAATTTATATTAGAACCACTTCGTAAGGATGTTGTTTTAAGCTTTGGTGGTCTAAATTTTCGCGTGCATGTTCCTTAATGAATATTAGGCATAGTATTAACACATTTTCCCATATCTTGCAATTCATATCTCTATCAATTGAGGCACCCTCTCCGTGAATTATACACAGCTCTTTATGGAGGTTGGGGACAAAACCCAACACAAAGACAATACCTTCAATTGTTAAGGGATCGGTCGATTATTTGGCGAACAACATTTTGACGACTTCTATAGAAGTAGTCGATCCCCCACAACAATAAAAGCACCTTTTAACACTATTTCAATGATGAGTTGTAAACACTCCATCATTAATACACTTTTTTCAAAATATGTGGTGGTGCACCCTCTCCCCTTAAGACATCATTGTCACGCGCAAAGAACGAAACTCTTCACCTAGTGATCCTTTCATGACACAAATTACCTTTGTAACCTTTGCATTGGAAAGTTGTTTGGAAAGTCTCGATGTAGGCCACTAACTCACCTCTCAAGTGCAAGGGATGGGGAGCAATTATTATACCCCCACTAAAGCATGACACATGACAAGCTGTTAGGCAGTTTATGAATGACCTTTTGCAAGAAGCAATTCGCAAGGAATGGTCTGCAAGTGACCCTTTGTAAGCCTTGTCTAAGTCGGCAACAACTAACCTATACTAGCACTATCACCTAACCAACCCACACAACCATGCTGGACACTATATTGTCTACTATGTGCCACTATAGGACAAGGGGGTGACCCCTCTTATATATGCTTAAGTTCTTTAGCAACCCTTATATATCAACCTTAGAGTATCTTCCTTTTCTTTCTCTTTACATTCACTCTCCACTTGTCACAGGTGAATTGACACTTATTTTCAAAATCAGTCTATATAAATCAATAGGATAACTATGTGATTTTGCAAGGTTGGCATTTCCAAGATTGAAAGACTCAATTTTGTTCTTTCCTATCCTTTCCCATTGCATTTTCATTAAAAAATTTTAATTGCATGTGAATTAGGGGTTTGATAAAAGAGCTTGCCTTGATATTAACATTTTCAAATAAAAAGTTTATTTGGAGTTTAATAAGACAATTTCAGTTTTCCCTTTTATTTAATTATCTTTATTAATTAATTAAATTCCAATAAAAAATGAAATATTGAAGAAGACCCGATGGAACCCAGATTCCAATTTCATATTCTTCCTTCTTTTCAGTTGATGCATGGTAACAACATACAATGTTAAACAGTATTGTACTTATTCTACTCACCATTTCCCTCTCTCTTTCTCTTCAATTAAACCTTTACAACTAAATTCAACTTACAAAATAAAAATAAGCTTAATTGAAATTGAAATTAAAAAAAAAAAGAAAAAAGAAAAAGAGTAAATGTAAATGTAAATGTTTATAAATGAACAAGTATCTAAGTTTTACAGGAACAAAGCGAATTCCCAACTCCTTTCTTTGCTCTCCTCTTTTTCCTTGAATTTAAAATTTTAAATTTAATATAAAATTGAATAATAAACTACTTAAAAATTTAAAATTCAATATAATTTTACTAAATTACCCCTCATTAAGTCTAGAAATAACAGTGTGACGCGGCGACTTGCAAATTCAACACTTGGTTGCAATCTATATTTTTGGTCACGAGGCATTTTTGGACCGTCAATAATGAATCTATTTTATATTTTGGTCAGAAAATAATGGTGAATAATGGATCTTACTCCACAATGACTCCACATTTGAAGAAAATCAGGCATATAGTAACAAAAAGACATCACTAGATTGATTGATTACATTACAATTTTTGTCGGCTTCAATCATATATGCATATATTCCCTATATTATATACTTATTACCGGTTAAGGTATTAACACATCTTACGTGATGTATCAAAAGATATAATATATTCGCATTATAATTTATTTGTTCAAAAAAAAATCAAAATTCAAAAAAGAGATATCCAAACATTAAGATAAATTGAAAATCATTTCTCTTAAAAATATTCTCTATGAGTTTATTGTTAAATTTTTTGGCACATCGTTTCATTTTTTTAAGACTTTAATTTTTGTAAACATATAAATTGTAAAGGTCTTTTTGTAATTTATTCTCTTTCATTTCACCAATTGTAAATTGAAAG
Source organism: Gossypium hirsutum (assembly GCF_007990345.1). Lineage (NCBI taxonomy): Eukaryota > Viridiplantae > Streptophyta > Magnoliopsida > Malvales > Malvaceae > Gossypium > Gossypium hirsutum. The sequence continues at coordinate 57,013,932 of NC_053432.1, read as the reverse complement.
AATTTTAGTTGAGTCACAAAAACTAAAATGAGTTCTAGTTAAACCATTAAAGCTAAGGGGAATGTTCCATCTTAGCCTTGTGAAAAAGATACGGATTATAAAGGTTATACTTTGTTCTTGAAATGTATCAATTTAAATATAGCGAATTGAGAAATCCTTAGTTAAGGTATACTAAGAGAGCGGAGGTAGGCAATTGGGGCAAAATCACTATAAATCAAATTATCCAAACTTTTCTTTCATTCTCTTATCATTTAGAAAATTTTGTTGAGATTTTTAAAATACCAATTTACTCCCCCTCTCGTATTTTTGAGTTTAACACACACGATACAAATTCAATAACTAAAAAAGATGAAAAATTAAATGTAGAGTTAAAATAACTTTTCTTTTTATAAAGTAGAAGAGTCAAAAAAATCATTATGCCTAATATATTGTATATATATAATTCCGGTTAGACACCCATTTAATATAAAATCAAATTTTCTTATCCCTAATATTATATAAAACAAATAAACCTTCTTGCCCCCTCCTCTATTGTAAAAAGTTTAGCTGACATATACAATGCAGTCCAACGTTCTTCATTTTGCCACGTAAAATAAACTTGGTTATCTACATAAGTAAAATAAATTTGAATTAAGTCAAATATTTAACATTATCCTTATCAAAATTAAAATCAATTTAAATATCAAATATTTAAAAGTATTTATTCAAATTCATTAAAAATAATAATTTTAATATTTTAATTTAAAATATTATTAATTTTATTTATTACTAAATTTTCATTACACCCATATACATTAGAAAAGTATTTATAAATAAACTTTTCTTTAGGCTTAATTATATTTTTATTTGTTTTATTTAAGCATGCATATAAAAATAGTTAAAGATGGAAATACAATTATATTAATATTTAATTATTTATTAAATAGGACTTTTAAGTAATTTTTTTATTAAGTTGATGTCTAATTGACTCGCAGCATTAATTATACATACTAAAAATTTCATGACATATGTATATGTTTGGAACTTACATATTTAGAACATAGATTTGGGTGTCTAAAAATAATATACAATAAATAATGAAATCTATAACTTTGAAATTAATTAATAATAACTCACGAAATATCTACGATATTAAAATAAAAATAAGATTAAATTTTAAGTAAAACGAAATTTAAACACATAAATACATTAGAATAAGAATACTAAATGAATATATTGATTCTAAGTTGGAATCGAATTAATTTATGATACCAACTCAATCAACAACATCATTAATATCTACAATGATGGATGGAATAAAGCATAGATAATCAAATTAAAATGTATAAAAAAAACCAAAATAAAATTTTGGTCGAATGGGAAATTTAATGTTTTGCCAATAGAATTGGCATGAATTTAAATATCATAAATGTATATATGTATTGTTTTTTAAATTTAAAAAAAAATTAAAGTACTATCAAATAAGTTGCAAGTAATTTTCTTATTGCAAATACTTTTCAAAGAGGTAAATAGTTGATCATGAGGTATGCTCAATTTTTATGAGCCGGGATTAAACTCCTAACCTTATGATTAAAGTATGAGATGAGCCGCAATCAAACCACACCTCATGAGTATAAACTATCATTGAGCCCAAGAACAATGTTGGGCCAAAGCTAAAAGCTGAACTTTAAGTGCCCCCAAGACAGTCCACTTGATTGAGGGTCTTTTCACTTTCTTGCATTCTAAAAATTGAAGAAGGTATCATGTAATTTCGAATGCATGTCTTCATTTTTTTTTTTAAGAAATGGTATTATGTATTTATGTTTGTGCTTTATAATTTTCGAATTTTCAAATTCAGGCATCTTCCTTCTTGAATTCTATTAAGTAAAAAAATTATCATGTAATTGATGTGTTTATGCTTTCATTTAAAAAAAAAATTTATATTTTACGTTCGTAATATGTACTCATATTATATGTTTTTATTCTTGCTTCATAAGATTGGAATCTTTAAGATTCAAGCCTTTCCCTTCCTTTCATTTTAAGTAGTAAAAGTTTATCATGAAAGCATTTTTGTGTTCTATCATATTTGTCTATTCATATTCACACTTTATAGTCTTTTAATCTTCAAAATTCAAACATTTTCCTTACATACTAAGAAGTAAGAATTTGTAATATATAATGTTTTTTTAACGTAAAAGCACACATCATATATTAAAAAATAAAGGTAAGAATAAGAGAAAAACATACAAGGGAAACAAGTTAAATCCAAGCCAATAAGCTTACTCATACCTTCAAACTTATGCATCTCATCCTCTTGAACATTACAAAGAAGATTCAAAGGAACTTTAAAAACATAAAAAGAAGTGTAGGATAAGGCCACCCTAACTAGCTTATAACCCACCTTATTAACCTTCCTTCTCGCCTAATGAAATGACAAATCGAAGAAAAAAAAATTAAGGTAAATACAATTTTGAACAAAAATTCGGAATTCAAACGTATCAATTATTAGTTAAGTCATGGCAAGAATAATCAATTAGCCTTTAAATGAAAGCCTTCTCGGATATCCATACATAATTTGCTAAAATTCATATCCATGTATATCCGTATTTCATAGGGTTCTAACTTTCAAAATTCAAGACTTTTGCCTTCTTTGCATTCTAAGAAATAAATAATAATCATCATGTAATTGGCGTCTACACTTCTTCATTTTCTAAAAACAAACATATATTGGTGTCCATATAAGCTTGGAAGCTTCGAGATTGAAGACTTTCCCTTTGCTTACATTGTAAGAAGGAAGATAGCATAAAATGCAAGCAAAATCTAGTATTAGTAGCCATCATTCATCAACCCATGAAAACCATCTCTCTCCTAATAAGTTAGAAATTCACTTTCTATGCCTTTCACTCCAACTAAACCATCCCCTTCTTCTACACCAAGATTCCCCCTATTTCTTTTTTATAAACCCAACCAAATGTTTGTTTTTTTACCCCAAAGAAAACCAACAACAAGAAGAAAAAACCCAGTATTCTGTCATCACTATGGAGGCCAAATGGCTGCTATGTTTTACAATGGCAGCACTAATGGCAGTGTCAAATGGCCAGGAATCAGTGAAGCCATTGGTGAAGATAGTTAAAGGCAAGAAACTTTGTGATAAAGGGTGGGAATGTAAAGGGTGGTCACAGTTTTGTTGTAACCAAACCATTTCTGATTATTTCCGAACTTATCAATTTGAGAACCTTTTCGCTAAACGTAATACACCGGTGGCACATGCGGTTGGGTTCTGGGATTACCATTCTTTCATTACGGCGGCGGCTCAGTATCAGCCTCATGGTTTTGGTACCACCGGCGGTAAGCTCCAGAGCATGAAGGAATTGGCAGCTTTTCTTGGACATGTCGGCAGCAAGACTTCATGTAAGAAAGCCACAAAACTAAACTTAGGAAAAAATAATGGCGTCGCCCAGACTCGAACTGGAGACCTTCAGTGTGTTAGACTGACGTGATAACCAACTACACCACGACACCATTTTTGTCTAGGTTTACCATACAAAATTAGTTAAAAATAAATGAATAAAAAGCAAGGCAAAATATAGCTTCTAGATTTTCTTTTTTGGGTTTCAAAGCTTCTAGATGAATCCATACATGTTCCATTGTAGTAGTGTATGAATTATATGTAGAATGGCACTTAGTTTTGAATAATTGCAGGTGGTTATGGAGTGGCAACTGGGGGACCATTGGCTTGGGGTCTATGCTACAACAAAGAAATGAGTCCCAGCAAATTGTATTGTGATGATTACTACAAATACACCTACCCTTGCACTCCTGGAGTTTCTTACCATGGCCGTGGTGCCTTGCCTATCTATTGGTATGTGCCCTATTCCCTAACTTATGTTATTCAGACTTGTTTGCTGGAACCAAATACGGGGATTTATATATGCATCAGATATGATTACTTTAAGAAAATTGAAGTCGAACCAACATGACGTGTTGCTTTCCTATACTAGGAGCATGTATATTCAATATCTATCCAAGATTTTCATAAAATACAATGGTATAGGTAATGGTTGAAAAGACCACATCAGTTTGATTGATCCCATTTTGGTTGATTCCCTAATCTTTTGGTTCAACTTACATGATTGAATCACCGATTTGATTGGTAAAGGATCGCTCGAATAATCCTTTTATCAAAACTCATAATACCAATGAAGCTTTCGGTTGGACTAATAATCACCAACTTGAATTGATTTTAACATGGACTTCTTATCTTGTTGATTTTTTGTTACTGCAGGAACTACAACTATGGAGAAACAGGAGACGCATTGAAGGTGGACTTATTGAACCACCCTGAATACATAGAAAACAATGCAACCTTAGCTTTCCAGGCAGCAATCTGGAGATGGATGACACCGGTGAAGAAACACCAACCGTCGGCCCACGATGTGTTTGTCGGCAACTGGAAACCGACCAAGAACGACACGTTGGCCAAGCGGGTCCTGGGGTTCGGAGCTACCATGAATGTGCTCTATGGAGATCAAGTTTGCGGGCAAGGTGATGTTGACGCCATGAACAACATCATCTCACATTACCTTTATTACCTTGACCTAATGGGAGTTGGGAGAGAAGAGGCAGGACCCCATGAAGTGCTCACATGTGAAGAACAAAAGCCTTTCACTGTACCTCCTTCTTCTGCATCATCATCATCATCTTGATCTGGTTTTGGATTTGATATTGGGTGATTCATTTCTTAATTAGCCTCGTATATCTCCATTGCCAATGGAAGGGCCACTATAATATATATATATAGATTATTTGAGAAATTCAGTGTGTTAATCCATATTACCCTTAAAAAATTATGGATGCTGTGTAAATTTTGAGACACATTGTCTTCACTTCAATTGTAATTGATTAATAAGTGTGATTGAATGAGTCACATATAGCCATTGCCAAAACTTGGAATATATGATTTATGCTTTCATTTTTTTTTATGAAAACCATATAAAATTTTTATTTAAATTATCCAAATATATCCCTTAAGAATAAATTATTCTTAAGGGATATATTTGGATAACTTAAATAAAAATTTATATAATTTTTTAAGTTTATTTTATTTTAAAAATAAAATAAAATTAAAAGAGTTTATTTTTGTTGTTCTTTTATATTTAAGGGCTATTTAAATTTAATTTCAAAAAGGAACAGACCTAACATATAAATATACCATAAGTTTAAAATCGGATGCCACCAATCATGGGCACCCTTTTTTTCATCCAATATAAAAGAGTAATTGTTTCATTAGGTCCCTGAACGTCTTATATAATTACATTTCGGTCCGATGCCGCCAATGGTAACAATAATATTTAAAAAAATATTTTTTAAAACCAACCAATGATTGGTCAATGACAATAACAACAACGAAATTCACTATTAAAAATGAATCATTTTCATAAATAAATAATTTATTTAAGTTATTTTTGAAAAAATCCCAACAACAAGGAAAAAGAAAAGGGAAATTAAAAAAGAAAAAAAGAAAAGAAGAAGAAGATAATGTTTGCAATTGTAGCCTTAGGAGTTGGTGGTGGTGTAAATTTAGATGAGAGTTGAAGACTTCCAATCCTTTGGAAAAAATTATCATATTTGTCCTTTTCCTCTAGAGAGATAATAATAATAATAATAGTAATAAAATATAAAAATATTTCATTTTCTTTTAGTTATGTTGTTTTGTTTGGATCAATCCAAAATTGATAGAGAATTCTAAAAAGTTCTATTCTCTAACAATTCATATGTATTTATTTTGACTTGAATGAAACGTTGGTTAATGTTCTTGTCAAACACTTATTTGGCACGGGTTTAAATCGTGTTACTCCTACCCCTAATATTGTATAAAAAAACAATTCATATATATTTATATACTGGGTAAAACTAAAAAGACATTTTAGGGTTATAACTTAATTATAATTTTTTGAAAAATTAAATTGTGATTTTACAATGTATTAATTTATAATTTTATAATTTTAAAAAGGTTTAAGTGCAAAATTTATAATTTTCAGGGCGATGGCTCATATTCCATAACTATCCAGCATAATTTTTTTTTATTATCAAAAGTAAGATTGTTGTTTAATAAATTAAAAAAACCAAGTATCAATTTTAATTATGAAATTTATTTAGTATATTATTTAAAATTAAGTAGCGAGTATAATTGGATCATTTAATAAATGTAAATTTTAAATTATGATTTTTTTATTTTACATTTATATTCTTACATTTTAAACATTAATGTCATTTTAAACAAAGTTTGAATTCTTAAATGATACTATAATAAATTATATTTTTATTAAAAACATAAATGGAGAATAATGTGAAATCCTTTGTATGAATACACATACACCCATAACAATAACAAGTTTCAACCATTAAAAAACATAAATAAATAAAAAGGAAAGTTGAATATGCTTACAATGAATAAAAACAAAGGACATGAGCTAAACCATAGATTTTAACTATGTAAAATCAAATATTAAAATAGGAATATAAGAGATTCTAACTTTAATTAATTTTCCAATTTGAATATTGATGTTTCAGAAAAAAAATTATTATTAAAAAGGGTAGAAAGAGTTGTAGAATAATTTTAAAATAGCTAAAAGGATGATATAGTCTTAAATAAATAAATAAACTTAACTTAATATATTATTTATGAGAAATTATTTAGTATATTATCAATGGAATTTTTAAATTCTATAAGTAAGGTAAGTAGGTTGACAAGTATCTTATTAAAATATAGTAAAATATTAAAATAAATAAAAAAGAGACACATGTCATTTTTTAAAAATATTGTCTCTTTTTTAAAATGTTTGTCATATAAAAATAAGTATACTATTATATACCAATTATTCACTCCTTATTTATTAAATTATAAGTATTTTGAGAAGTTTTATTATTTTTTTTGGGGGTTGGGGGTTGAATAATCTATTCATAAGTTGTATTATCCACTTAAGTTTGAAAGATTTTTGAAATATGTATAAGTTTTATTAAAAGTGGGAGGCCCAAAAAATGAGTTTAGACAATAAAATTAGGCTCCTTTAAAATATAAGTTACGCTTTCACATTTAAGGCTTGAGTTTAATACAGTACATTTTATTTTTTTGTAATATATTTTTATTTTATTTTTATACATTCTAAATTTGATATCACATAAAATTAAATATATAATAATTCAATACTATCTAAACATAAAATAATTTATCTTAAGTTGTCTAAATTTAAATTTTTAATAAAAGATAAATCATCTAAAATATTAAATATTGAATTAAAAATAATATATTTTCAAAAATTAATATGAATAGGTATAAAGCTAGCTTGGGTTAAGTTTAAGGTAGGGTTAGTTCTCCATTGCCACTGGCCGTTAAAAAGAAAAATGCTTATCAAAAATGTTTTTGAAAGTTATGATAGAAAGATGATGTGAAAAAAGAAAAAGAAAAGTGTTTTGCATTAATGTCAAAAATTGTGGTTAAAGATTGAAATGTTATTTTTAGACATGATAATGAAAAGTAAAAAAAAAATTAAATTATATTATATTTTAATATTTTAATATAATGGTACATAAAATTTAATTCTTAAATATTTTAAAGTAATTAATATAAATTATTTGTAAATTAAATTATACATGAAATATTTAAAGATATTTAAATATAATAAATAATATTTAAAAATACTCTCAACCACAAAAATTATTTTTCAGGTAATTTCCGTTTTGAAATGAAATTATCAAAATACTCTTTTATATATATATTAACTATTTAAAAAGCATTTCTATATTTAAATTAATTAATATTTTATGTTTCAATATTTTAAATTATTTAAATATGATGTATCTTTATATGAAATTATTTAAATATCATTTATCATGATATTTAATTTTTTATAATATTTAATTTATCAATAATTTTATAAATAATTTATATTAATTTCTTCAAAAAAATTAAAATTTATATTTCATGTATCATAATATTAAATTATTTAGATATTATTTAAATTAAATTTTTTTCAATATCATGTCTAAAATAGACATTTAAATTCTCACGCTGAAATTTTTTACAATAATAGAAAACAATTGAAATTAACAAATCACACTCTTCCGCCTCACTTTTTCTATAAGCACTTTTTTTACCGCAACAATAATGGAGAACTAGCCATTGGTCATTTGCAATTGGCAAAATTTTTAGACTCATATTTAGGTTAGGCTGAGCCTAGATAAGTATAAAATATATTAATAACATACATAACACTAACTTAAACTTGATTTAATCTAATGCATGAACATCTCTAGCTAGGATTAAACTTAGTGACTAAAATGTTTTCTTTTCGAAAAAGCTAAGAAAATTGGAAACAAATGTAGATACTTTAAAGGTTTAGCAATTAATCCTTTTTCGCATCCAAAAAACTCGACTTGTTTAATCCAAACTTTAACATGATTGAATTCAATTTAAACAAAATATTTAAAGAAAAAATCGAGAATAAATGAAGAAAATTTAAGGGTATACCTATTAATTCTTTTCCAAGATCAAAATCTAACCTGATTAACCCTAAATCCAATCCGATTGAATCTAATAGACAACGAAAAGCCAACAATTCAAACTCATAAAATATGAACTTAAATTAACCTAAACACAAACTAACCTAAATTCGAAATTGAGCTAAATCTAAAATGTGCTAACTCGAATTAATCTAAACTCATCCCACCCAAACTTAAATTGACCTAAACCCAATCTAACTCTAATAAAAAATAATTTAAAAATAAAATGACCAACTTGAACCCAATATAACTCAAAATGTTTCAAATCTAAAATTATTAAAATTAAAAATATCCAAACTCATAATAATCTAATAAAAAAATTCAAAATTCGAATTGAATTATAAAAAAGTAGATCCAAATTAACTTAAACCAAAATAATTTTAAAATATCAACCAATTAAATTCAAATTAATCAGAATAAAAATCAATTTGATGGTATAAATAAATATTTCTTAAAAAACATAAAAATAGATAGGTTTATATGAAAAATAGGTATCTAAACTATGCAAATTCTTTCATTTAGGTATTTTTTAAGTGAAAGTAGGTACATAAAATTATGTTCTATTATCATTTTAGTACCAACCGTTAACTCTCATTAAAATAAAATTTATGAACCAATTAAATTATGACACATGATGTTTTTAATTAAATAAAAATTAAATTAAGAATAAAAAATATCATCTCTAAGTCTCTTTCCTTCCATCTTCATCTTCTCTACAATTTTTTAAAATAAAATCTACTTCAAATTTACTCCATTACAATAAACCTCCATTTTGAATATTAAAATAAACTCACATCTTATTTGCAATTAAAACAAATCCTCAGTTTCAATATTACGAACTCAAAATAAGAATGAAAAAAGAAACCCCATTTTTTCTATAGAGTTTTTAATTTCACACATGATTAAAAAGAGGATGATAGAGAAGATGAAAAAGGAAGGGGAAGGAGAGATGGATTTTTTATTCTTAATTTAATGTTCATTTTAAATATTTTTATTTAATTAAAAATATCATGCGTTTGATTGGTTAAGGATTGATACCTAAATTGATAACGGTATAAAAATTTTGGTACTTAAATAGAAAAAATTGCATTGTTTGGTACTTATTTTTCATATAAGCCAAATAGATTTGTCTCCACGTGGCGCCCTCCACACGATTCTCACTCCCCTGGCTCGCCATTTCATTTCCATTCGACCAATAATACAGGAAGCAATATAAAGACACAAAATATATATAAGAGAGAGAAATTTCGAGAGAAGGAAGTGAAGAAGGTTCATCGTCGACGGTGGCGATGGAAATGCGAGACATCGACAATCTGCCGAAGAACGCCGCCAACTACACGGCGTTGACGCCTTTGTGGTTCTTGGAACGAGCCGCCACCGTTCATCCTACTAGGAAAGCGGTGGTCCATAGGTCTCGTACGTTTACTTGGCTGCAAACTTACCAGCGCTGCCGTCGCTTGGCTTCTGCTCTCTCTAACCTCTCCGTCGGCTTCGGTAGCAAGGTAATTCGAATCGCCATCTTCTATTTTTATTCGCACTGAAATTATCGGGAGAATTGAAAGCTTTCAGTTCCTACTTCTGGTTTACTTTGATGCATGCTTGGTCAGTGAACTAAAATGTTACTTATAATATTTTTTAAAAGAAAGTAATTATTAGAAACTTTATTTTTTATGAGGCGATTAACTCGTGGAAACATTAATTCTTGTTCTGTTTAGTTATTAAATTAATTATGATGAATAAAGAAAATAGTCGGATTGAAAGTTAAAAAGAGTTAATTCCAAAAAATTTCTCTAAACTATGACCCTCATTTTAAATTGGTCCCTAAACTTCAAATCATTCTAATTACGTCTCGAAACTATTGAGGTTATTCTTACTAAAATCGTTAATTTAAATGACACCTTAGATCTTATGTTACATAATTTAAAATGAAAATTTTAAGAAAAAATAAATGTTATAAAGACGGATGTTTTAAAAATCTTAGGTTTTTGAATATTTTATAGAAGTGTTATGGTTTTTTTTTTCAGATTTACTTTAGTTTTTATTTTTTGAAAATTATACAACAAAGTTTTATTTCTTTTAATTTTTATTTTAAATTTAGTAACATAAAATTTGATGTGTTATTAAATTGTTAAATTAATGATTTTAATAACGAAAAGACTTTATTGGTAGAACATTGATAATTTGAGATGTAATTAGAATGATTTGAAATTTGAAGGCTAATTTAAAATGAGGTTCATAGTTTGGAGATACAGTACAATTAACAACAAAGTTCAATAGAGGAGACTTTCCGTAACCAGTTTAGTTCTTCGCTTCTAAAGGATCAATTAAAAAATAAATTAAATATTAAATATATTGTTTTGAAATTAAATAAGAATTAAATAGTAAAAAAACAGAGTTAAGTGGTATGGTATTTTGATGTATAACTAAGACGTTAAACTTTAAAATAAAAAAATAAAAAAACCGTAGAGTTTAACATAAATTCGGGATTTTACCAGTTCAAAAAATCATTTCACCGGTGGAGCAGGCAGTTGTATTATCTATCAGAAAACCTTGTTAAGATTTTAAGGATGAAATTACAAATGCTAATGATTTTGCAAACTTCTTGACTTATTATTAATTTGTTTTGAAATCTGCGTATCATAAATTATTGGATGTTTTTGGCTGTCTGTCAGACATTCTTTAATTCAGATTTTTAAGATGGAATTAGGATATGCTTCCAATGATTTTGCATGAATGGTTTACAACTTTACATAATGGACTGTTGTATGCAACTTGAATGGTTATTTACTGTTTTTCTTTTCTTTATACTACCGGCAGGTAGCAGTAATCGCGCCAAACGTCCCTGCTGCATACGAAGCTCACTTCGGAATTCCAATGTCTGGTGCTGTTATAAACCCTGTCAATATTCGGCTAAATGCATCGACCGTTGCATTCCTTTTGGGTCACTCTCAATCAGCCGTAGTCATTGTCGATCAAGAGTTTTTCACTTTGGCAGAGGATTCCTTGAAACTCATGAAGGAGAAAAGCCAAGGCAATTTCAAGCCCCCACATTTGGTTGTCGTTGCCGATGAAAGCTGTGATCCGAAAACACTCAGGTATGCTTTGGGACAAGGAGCTATTGATTACGAGAAGTTCTTAGAAAGCGGTGACCCTGAGTTTTCTTGGAAGCCTCCACAGGATGAGTGGCAAAGCATTGCTTTGAATTACACATCCGGCACGACAGCCAGCCCTAAAGGGGTCGTATTACATCACCGTGGTGCATATCTCATGTCTTTGAGTAATCCTCTTATATGGGGCATGAATGAAGGAGCCATATACTTGTGGACACTACCCATGTTCCACTGTAATGGATGGTGTTTTACTTGGGCACTTGCAGCTCTTTGCGGAACAAACATATGCCTTAGACAGGTAATTAGTAGCAAAATAATTTTGTCACTTTCACTTTGGTTTATGAAACAGATTGGCTTATTTGTTCTCGAATCATCTATCGATCTAGCTCAAGGCATAATTATGTCGAAATCTGGAAGGCGTATATTCGGTATAATCCTACCGTGCTACAAGGTCTTCCGATGTTCTGCTCTCATTCATGTCATAATTTGAGACTCAGAGTTCTTACATCCCTTGTCTGTCGGTGTCCGATGCTAATGTGCATAACTATGTTGAAACCTGGAAGCTGTGCATTCAGTATAGTCCTATTGTGCTATGAGGCCTTCCGATGTTCTGCTTTCATTCATGTCATGATTTGAGACTCTGAGCGTTCTTTCATCCCTTACGAATTCAGTCTTGATGCTAATGTTTTCGCTCTTAAATCTCCATTAGCTATGGTCATAGCGTGTTACTTGCTTATGTCCGAGTTTGTTCCTTTTGCATTTGCAGGTAACAGCAAAGGGCGTCTACTCAGCCATAGCGAAGCATGGCGTGACTCACTTCTGTGCTGCACCTGTGGTGCTCAATTCCATAGTTAACGCCCCATCCGAGGACACGATTCTGCCCCTTCCTCATGTGGTTCACGTAATGACAGCCGGTGCTGCCCCACCCCCTGCTGTTCTCTTCGCAATGTCTCAAAAAGGTTTCCGTGTCACCCACACATATGGGCTCTCAGAAACCTATGGTCCTTCAACGGTGTGTGCATGGAAGCCTGAATGGGACTTGTTGCCACCTGAAACCCAAGCTCGCTTAAATGCACGTCAAGGTGTCCGATACATTGGCTTAGAGGGCCTAGATGTCATCAGTAGCCAAACTGGCCAGCCCGTTGCCGCTGATGGAAAAACGATCGGAGAAATAGTGATGCGCGGTAATCTCGTGATGAAAGGTTACTTAAAGAACCCAAAAGCTAACGAGGAAACATTTGCTAACGGATGGTTTCACTCCGGGGATCTGGGTGTGAAGCATCGAGATGGCTATATCGAAATAAAAGATAGGTCAAAAGACATAATCATCTCCGGAGGCGAAAATATCAGCAGCGTGGAGGTAGAAAATAGCCTCTACTTACACCCTGCAGTTTTGGAGGCATCGGTGGTGGCGAGGGCAGACGAGCGGTGGGGAGAGTCTCCTTGTGCTTTCGTGACATTGAAGCCGGGAGTAGCGGACAAATCCAAGGAACAAGAGTTAGGTGAGGAGATAATGCAGTTTTGCAGGTCAAAGATGCCTGCTTATTGGGTTCCAAAATCAGTGGTATTTGGTCCATTGCCAAAGACAGCCACAGGGAAGATTCAGAAACATATATTAAGAGGCAAGGCAAAAGAGTTGGGACCTGTGAAATTGAGCAAGTTATAACATAGTAAGATAAGGTCTCAACTAATTCAAAGTAATAAAACATTTATTGTCTCTATATACAATATTCACATCCGAAAGTGTAAACTACTATATTTTATGTCAATTATTTTAAATTTGCTACTCATAATTATTAGAATGTCAAAAACTTAACATCTGCAACCCATCTCTCTTTAACCAAATGAATGGTTAATCATTAAAATTAAAATTAAAAACACTTTTTTTATGAATAATTTAAATTTGACCAATCTAAATTCATAAAAATTATATTCAAATTTAGGTCGACTATTTTGGACTTGTCCATTTTGTATACATATATACTTTAACTTCTTCTTTTTTATATAAATAAAATAGAATCATCATATTTCTCATTCTATTAGCCTGGTTTTTGAATTTTAAAACATTGAAAATGGATAAAATATAAAATAAATTTAAACATTTACAGTCAAATTATATACATTTATAACTATATTTTTTTTACTAGGGTTTTATTGGTAGTCAAATCACCCGTTTCATGTTCACGTTTTATTTAATTAAATAAAGTATTAAATTTGAAAAATAAAAATAGAGAAAATCAATTTACCTTTTAGTTCCGGCAATTTTTTAGCTCAATTCAACTAGTTTCGAATAATTTGTTGGTCAACCAATCTAGCTCTTCTTTTCGGACTGATATACCAATCGATTCATAATCTTTTTTTTTTTTGTCAAATGATAAATATATTTCCATTTAAATAATATGTACCCAATTTAACATGGTGTACCACATTAAAATTGCTAATATTACCGAATATAATTACTTATACGATTATAGTTAACTAAACAAATATTAATATGTAAAAAAGCTAAACAAATATATTGATTTTTTTTCATATATGATTTCAATCACTTTAAAATAGGTTTTTTTTAAACAATATCTTTTTCTTTAATAAAGTTTAGAACTACAAACAATATTTCCTATTATTTTTACACTTAATTAAGTTTTTAACGTTAAAATATTAGCATTATCAAATTTTAAAAATATTGTTAAATTTATATTAATATGTTATAATAACCAAAAACAATCTAAATTTATAAATAATTTAAAATATTATTAAAATCTATAAATGAACATAATTTATAAGCATATTAAATTTCAAATTTAATAATGTTTCAAACTAATATGAAATACTTTTGAGAATACAAAAAAAAATTAAAAAATTTAAAAATTAAAATTTTTTAAATAGTTTTGAACAGAATATTTTTAAACACACAATAAAAATATTGTTGAAGTTCTAAAACATAATAATGATGTTTTAAATAATTAATCACATACCATCATAAAATTTATTAAAATATAAAATAATTTAATATATTTTAAGTTATACATAAATAATGCATGGGTAAAAAAATAGTTTCTCATTTTATTAGTCTATTTATGAATTTCAAAACATTGAAAACGAATAATTTTTTTTTTGTAAACAAATAAAATAATTAAATAAACAAATTCGATAAATTAAAAAAACTGGTTTACTTTTTTTTTTTTAAAAAAAAGAAATTGATATTTTTGGATAATTCACCCTTTCCTAAATGGACCGCTTATAAGGGTTTTTACGAGGGCTTTTGGAAGTTGAAGGTGTTTCTTTGGGGGTTAAAAGCGATTGTAAAAGTTTAATATTATTTTTTTTAAGATATTTATTGGAGTGAGTCAAGTAATTATATAATCTTTCATATTTAATAGGCCCATTAGGAGGTAAATGTTAGCCACAAGTTTTAAAACTGTTCTATACTCAGAATAAGGATCAAACCCTCAATCGCTGACTAATGTAAGAAAAACTCGTACCATCAAACCTAACTCCTGTAATTAAAAAGGTCGATGTTTTCTTTCTTATTTAAAAAACTACATATTATCATATTTTTGTTTAAAGACATAAATATTTTATTTTTTATATATTATCAATCTAATACTAATATAAGATGTTTGACTAAGTATAGTGGCTCAATCAACTAAATTATATAAAATTCAAACTAAAAAAATAAATTTAAGGTATTTATATTTTTATTTTTAAAATAACTATCCACTAAAAACTTTAGTACATCTTACAAATTACTTACTTTCCTTCCTTTTTGAAAAATAACATATTTTTCCTTTAAAATATAATAATACTCTAATTTATGTCATCAATCTCTTGTGGGTTTTTTAGTGAAATAATTTAAAAAAAATTATTTACCAAAATAAGTTGTCAGCCCGATTATTTATTAAAATGGGTTGTTTTTTTCATTCGCGCCTATTTAACAGGCACGATTCAATTTTTTATATTAAAAAAATTGTTTTTTAAATAAAATATTATTTTTTATTTTCGGATCAATATGACCCGCGTATAGATATGAATACAGGTTGCACCTATGTCAGAGGCGCGACTAGTTGAGCCTTTCTCAGAGGCGCGACTAATCGTGCCTATCTCAGAGGCGCAAATGGTAGGGCCCACAGAAATTTCTGTTACTTAAAACACAAAACATTAGAAATATTAGTGAATCTGCTAATACATCGGGATAAAGTATGCATTATTAAAATTAAATTAAAATATTAAATAAGAAATAAAATTATAAAACAATATGTTATTTGGAAAATAACTATTATTGTAATGACATACATGTTTTATTAGGTATAAGTATTTAAATTTTTATTTTTGTAATGTGATACATGCGTAAATATATATATATAATCATATTAGTGAATCTGCTAATACATACTTCATCCGGATAAAGTATGCATTTTAATAACACATGAAAGATGTGGACATTAATATTTAAGGCAAACTTGTGGATTATATAGTCAATGAAAGTTAATAATATTATAAAGTTATTTTTAATACTCGGTTTTATTAGGTATAAGTATTTAAATTAATTTTAAAATAATTACAAACACAGAAAAATTTAACATAGTCCTAAATTACTAACAAATTAATTTTAAAATAATTATAAAAAACAAAAAAATTTACATTCATACAAAATATTAATCCAAAACTATAAATACTAAACATAAACATTTTATAATTAATAATTAATAACAAAAAAATTACATGCATGCAACAACAGAGGCTGCAGGAGAGCTACTATGCGGGCAGAAGGGGCAGCGGGGTGGGCAATCTGCTGTTGCAGGAGGGGGACTGTGCGGGCAGCCCATTCGCGCCTACCTGTTGGCTCGATTAATCGGGCCTATCCGACAGGCGCGACCCGTTTTTACCAGTATTTTAACCCGTTAGACCGTATTTTTACCTGCATATATATTTAAATATTTTTAATAAAAATAAAAAAATAATATTTTATTTAAAAAAATAAAAAAAATTAATATAAAAAATTGAATCGTGCCTGTAAGATAGGTGCGGATGAGAAAAATAACCCATTTTGGTAAATAATCGGGCTGGCAACTTATTTTGGTAAATAATCTTTTTTTTTTTAATTATTTCAATAAAAAACCCATCTCTTGTACTATGTGTAGGTTGCGAATTTAACTTTTGTGATTTAATTTAATCAATTTTACTCTCTATATTTTTTCAACTTTTTACACTTTAGTATGACCAAACATTATCCACTAAATTTATTAATATTGTTATTTCTATATAATACTCGCAGAAAAATCATTTCATTTTAGTTAATGAATTTAATGGCTAGCTACTATTTGAACCACTATTTAAATTTCAAAATTTGAAAAATATAAGGATAAAAAATGATCAAGTTGAAAAAATGGACTAAATTCACATCTTATACATAATATGAGACTAATAGCAAATCTAATGAATTTAGTTGCTATAATATGAGCTAGGATTGAAATTTCAATCTTTGAAAAGTAAATATACTGAAATTGACCAATATAGAGTATAAAGATTAAATCCTTAACCTTCACATAATATAATGACTAATAGTAGAATTTGACCTAACAGATTTAATTGTTACCATTTGGGTTAAGATTAAAATTTCAAAATTCGAAAAATACATGGACTAAAATTGATCAAATTAGAGTATAAAGACTAATTATGCTATGTATGCATAGTACATGAACTAATAACAAATTTTGACCTAACAAATTAAACTATAAACATTTAAGTCATAATTAAAATTTCAAAATTCAAAAGAGTACATGGATTAAATTAACCAAATTAGAGTATAAGGACTAAGTTTGCAACTTACACATAGGACACAGACATGGTCTATTAACAAAATTTGACAAAAATTACAAATTTCATTTTTATATAATGTCTACTTCTACCCAGCTTCCCTTAATCCACCAGAGAAAAAGATGCACTTAGGCATACTGGAATTCATGTTTTCTTTTTTATTTAATAACAATGATATCAATTGAACTAATAATTAATTAATTAGTATAGAATCCAATCCATGGTAGTCGGTTTCGTACTGTTACATACCATTCTGGTCTTAAACTGATACCAAATAGTTTATGTTCCATTTTGGTTAAATTTTCGGTGTGTTTCATTTAGTTTGGTGTATATTGGCCCTTTTCGTGTAACACCCCCTAATCCCAAACCGTTACCGGAACGAGGTTAAGAGGCATTACCGGACATATCAGACAACTTACGAATAATTTACAATTAATATAACTTTCATAGTATAATATAATAATTAAGTCCCTATCTTGAACTCTCGAAGTTCAAACATGTATTAAAAGTAGAACAGGACTTGTTCGAGTATTCTAAATTTTTTTATTTATTTTTATTTATTTTATTTTATTTTTTTTATAAAAATTTCGGCAGCATTTCTGCTTATTTTTACCTAAACCTCCTGCAAATTCAAACCAAAACAACCAACACCAATATTTCACATTCATATACTAATATTTATATTATTAACAAAATTTTAATTTAATAACTATCATAGCATCATTCAAAATTGATTAAAAACTTCATTCATTTAACAACTTAATGTTCATGTATAAAAATATCATGTACTTTCCTTACCATTTCATTTAACCATCTAAATTTTATAATTCATCCTTCACTACCCAAAGTAATATACATATTCAAGTGACTAAATAACACCTATGTACATGCCACCTTTACCCAAAAGAAAAATATACATCACCAAGTTTGTGTTGGAGTCGGGATTGTTGTGGATGCTGAGTCAGGACACTTGACTTCTACTAACCTGCGCACGGAAACAACCGTACGCTGAGTATGGATATACTCAGTAGTATTACTATAAACCAAGACTATTTAACATTAATAAATTACAAACATCAACCATAAATTTTATAATTATTTAAACTACTTTTATATAAAATTATTTTACTTCATAAATCTTAAATTCATAATTTATTTTTCTCATACTAACTCAATTTATAATTTAGTTCATACATTCTTTCTCGTACTTTTCAATAGTGCTAAAACAAATAATCTCATTTTCAAAATTTCATTTCAATTATTTACCCTATTAACAAAGCTCGAACTATGACAGATACGCGGATTTCCACCCAAACACACCAGAATATCCAACCCAAACACACCCGGAATATTGTAAATCCTCCATAACACACCGGTATAATATATCCTCCCAAACACACCAATAAGGCATTAAATGCCTATTCGGATAAACCGAAGTATATAATAACAGAAACATCTTCTCGGCCGAACTACAATCTCTTCATCACATCACAAATCCAATGGCATGCCATTTGTATCGAATCTAGTCCGACAAGTTAATAGGGTATTATTTTACTTTTTCTAATTTCAATTTCATTTACACAAAAATTTTCAATACTCATTCAATTCAAATATCTATTATCTTAATTCATATACAAATTAATTTTCACACAAGTGTATACCATCAACACCATACATTTGTCACAATTTATTTATTTTCAATCAATACACTTTTCAAATAATCACATATTCCATAATTCACTTATTCAATTCGATTTGATTCAATTTATATCACTTTCATTTTCACTCAATATTCATATCAATTTCACATACTTACCTCAAGTCTTATTTACCATAAATAACAATTAAAATTTCAGCAATCAATAATAATTAAAATTTGAATTATAGTAATACACACCGTAATTCTCCCGTTTTAGTCCTCGATGACTTTCTCCTTTCCTTTCGATGCTGATGCTTCAGGTTCTTTGTTGGCTACGAAAATAATAGTAATTTACATTATTATTTACAGCACTAATTATAATAAATAATTAAATTTCTAAACAACTCCTACGTTATTCCCAATTTAATCCTAACTAAACTTAATTATTTTCTTAATCCAATTCACTCTCTTTTTCTATTCAAATTTTGTCTAAACTTATATTTAACTATAAAATTTCCAGAATATTTCCCTAATTTCGAAATTTCTTCAATTTAGTCCCTACAACATAAAACTTATAGCCTAGTTTACAATTTAATCCCTTAATCAATTCTAACTTAGAATTCATTCAATTAAATCCCTAATTCCATAATTTTTTTCAACATGAACCCTACTTGGAAACATATGAACCCTTGAACTATCAACTTAATTTCATCAAAATCTTGTTTCAAAGCTCCTAAAACATCAAAATTAAGAGAAAAGGACTTAATTGACTTACCTTTTAAAGCTTCAAACCTTAAAACCCTAGTTTTTCCTTTCCCTTTTCTTTCTTTCTTTTTCTTTCCCTGTTTTGAAATGCTTCTGTTCTGTTTCTTCTTTGTTTCTTTTGTCTTTCTTTTTATTCTTTTATTATTTCATTTATTTTACTTATTTATTTTATCATTTAACTAATATATATTATTATTAATTTAATAACAATATAATTAACACATTTGTATACATGTATCTTTGTACATTTGTACACTATTATTACCATCCATTTGTCTTTCTTTTATTTATTTAACAAATAAAAATTTTATAATATTAATATTTAATTAATAAATATCTTTAACTTAAAATTTAAGTAAATACATAATTATAATACAAATGTATATATTCATATTATTACAAATGTCATTATTTAATTTGTTTTTCATACCAAAAATCTTATAATTTAATTATTTAATTAACAAATATCTTTATACTTAAATTATAAGTAATTAAATATTTAAATTACAAATGTACCCATACAATTCTTACACATGTATAGTTTATTACCATACAATTATCTTCTATTTAATTTATTTATAATATATTATCAATTAAATAATCATAACAATTTAATATAAAACCATAATAATAATCATTATAATCTATAAAACCCAAAAAAAAATCTTTGATTTTATTTCACCAATATGCCACCTCATTTGTAGTCAATGGCCTAATTGTCATTTTAATCCTTTTTATTTTCTATTGCTTTATAATTAAACTTTTACCCTTTATTCAATTTAATCCTTTTTATTACTTACTCCAAATTAAGCTAAATTCACTTAATTAGATCCTAATTAGACACACTAGTAGGCTCATAAATATTTTTAATAATTATTTTCGAACTTATTTCACTAAGACGGAAGCCCTATAACTCACTTTTCCGGTGCCCGTGAATTTCAGGTCATTACATTTCGGTCAATATCAGCTTGTAATAGTGCATACTGGTTGATACAAAATTTTAACATTTTAAACTAATTTTTAAATTTTTTTTCTTAACCATTTTCATTTTTCAAAATTACGTTTAAAATGAAAAGTTGTTAAATTGAATTATTCAACCTAATTAATAATTTTAAAATTTATATTTATATAAAAATATATTTATATGGATATAATTAATATATATTTGCATGTTAATATAATATATACTTTATTTTTTAACCAAAATAACATATAATTGATCAAAAATTAAAATAAAACTATAAATATATATGTGAAAAATATTTAAATTTAAATATAATTTATCAAAAAACTATAAGTTAAATTATAAATATATAAAAAAGATTTAAAAAATCTGAAATAATACATTGAAACCGAGAGTAACATGTAGTAATACCAAGATAAAAAAGAATGGAAGCAGCGGAAGTGAGTGCGTTGATCCAACTAACCCCTCACCCACCATCTTTCCAATTCCCTGCTGGTTTCTACAGATTTGGTATTTTCCCCTTTTCTTTAGTGCAAAAACTCCAACCATAATTCCTCAAAACGCTATAAATCATTTAAAAATCAATGCTAAATTCATACCTTCACATCTTCTTTTCCTAAATATTATATATGTAAAAAAAAAAACATCACTAAATTTTACATAAATGCCCAAATTTATTTATAAATAAGGCTGCATTTATTTTATGGAAATTGATTGATAGAAAACGTTTTCTGTGTATGTGTGTGTTTTTTTTTTAAATGAAGAAAAGGTCAACAAAAAATGATTTTTAAATCCAACGGAAAATAAATTCATTTTTCAGTAAATTAATTTATTATTGTGAAAAAGATAAGTATTTTTTAGAAAAGAGTTTATATGTGAATAGTTTTTATTTTTATATAAAAATTAACTTGAATCAAGTTTCATATTATTATATTAATAATTTTTATTTTTATTTTTAAAAATATTTAAAAATATGAAAATATTGATATCAAATATTATAATATTTAATATCATTAAAAATTCATATTTAATTATTTATATTTATTAATATAATAAATTATTTAATATTTATTTAGTTTCATTTATCCCTTCCAAATTTAATCCGTCGATATTCATTTTCATATATATGTAATATAAATTAAGTTTTAATTAAAAATTATTTATTATTAAATTTATATATAATAATTTATATTATTATAAAATAAAATTTGATGGTTAAAAAAATATTATAATATTTTATAACAAATATATTTATGTTGTGCTTGTTTTATTAAAAACAACTTTTAAAAAATTACTATAGAAAAATTTGTCAAACAATAAAAAAAATATTTTACATCATTCACCAAAAAAAAAATTATCATTTAAAAAAAAAATCTTAACTCATTTTCTAAAAACCATTAATTCAACAAACAACTACACCAATAATGCATTTTATATATATATAGTTGCCTGCTTCTTACAACCCATAATTTTTGTTCCTGTCTCACTTTCCTACTCAAACACATCCCTTTCTAGCTCTTCTTCTTTCCCTTCCCTTGTGTAAGGTAATGCCATAAATCCATCCGCATGATATGAATATAATATTCTTCATTGTTATTAATATGTTAAGAATCAATGGTGTTTCTCTTGTTTTAACAGGTTTTCAAATGGCGGACTTCAAGCATGGTGAAGACGACCACGAGGTAAGATTCACTACCACACACTGTTTTCTTCTTCCAAAGACCTCCCTGCCGGAATTTTATTACTACGTTTTCAAATAAGAAAATTATAATTTGATGAAGCGAAGCCCATTTGAATTCCATGTTTTCACGAACAGAGCTGAGTCCCATCTAATCTAAGCCTTCAACTGTTTTTTTTTTTAAAATATGATTGATGAATGAATCAACGGTTCTAATGTTCCACATGTGAAGCTCACATGGAATTGGGTTTATCCTAACATAAACTCTCTTTTATTTGGTAATAAATTATTTAATTAATTTCCAAAACTAAAAATAATACTCATATAAAAACCCTTAATTAATTTTATTATCTCTAAATCCATTCACTTTAATTAGAAATCATATTTATCAATTAATAAATTATATTGTAAAAGTAATTTTGTAATTTTTTTATAAAATATCTTCAAACAAAATAACTATAACCACCTATTATTATAAATAAAAAAAATCTGTAACAACTACCTTAAAATTTCCCTTCTAAAAAAACCACTTCAAAAAAAAAAAACCCTTTAAATCGTATTGTGATGAAGTTATTTAAATTAAAATAAAATCCGAAACTGGGCTCATAACGGCTATTTGTGATTTTGTTTGGTACGATTTATGGTGGCAAAGCAATTCAATTTGTCAATCATATCTAGTACATGTAGGGCCACCCATATCAACGGCTGTCATGATGACACGACAGTTCTGACGGGATGACGTGTATTATGAGACATTATATTCTGGAAATGTGGGCAGTGATTATTCGTACTACCACAACCGCACGTTTATATGGTGCTAGTTAACCTGTCACCCAATCTCACGTCATCCGTTCCTATTTTTTACTTTTTCTTTAATTATAATCTATAAATAATGTTTTAAAGAGGTATAATGATAAATTTAATCGTTAATGTTTACTTTTCTATCAATTTGGTCTTTATTCTTTTAAAAGTAGTTTAATTTGATTATAAACTTTTTTAGAAAGAGTCAAATTATTATTTTTAATTAAAATACTGATTAAAATGTTAGATTCTTAAACATGACAATCTACATATACTTGATACTTTTTATAAACTTTTTAATTGTTTTATTTTTAAATTATTTATTGGCATGACATATAAGACAAATAATGTCATATCAGCATGAAATACACCTGAATTGTTATATAGGTTGCCATCCCAACATCATCAAAAAATCAATGTTTTAGTCAACATTTCCATTAAAAGTGTTATATGATTCCTTTTAAAAAATTAATGATCAAATTTAACTAAAGAAAATAAAAACTAAATTAACAAAAAAAATATCCATAGCCATTTAAATATCTAATAAAAAGTAAAATTTTGAGTAGATCATATTAATAAAAAAAATATACATTTTTGATATATATGTTATGATTAATTTCTTATTGTTACTCACAACTTACTATGTATTGTTATAGTTGACAAAGATTGAGGCTCTAGATTTTTAAATTTTAAGTTCAAGTTCCATAATTTGTAATTGTAATTTTGGATCTCTCATTTTGTGGATTAATTCAGCTTTAGTCTAATTTTTAGTTTATCTTTTTTAAACAAGGTCGATTCATTTTATCACATATTATTATTTAATTATAAAAAATAAATAAATAATTCAAACCCCACAATCAAGTATGAATGTCGAGTGAATAAACTTATCATCATTTTTGTTTTTCAGAATTTTAAAAAATAGTGAATGCGTAATTTATATTACAGGGAAAAGCAGCGGCCAAGAAATATGGAGGCCTGGTACCAAAGAAGCCGCCCTTAATCTCAAAGGTAT
The DNA here is from genome assembly GCF_007990345.1 of Gossypium hirsutum. NCBI lineage: Eukaryota > Viridiplantae > Streptophyta > Magnoliopsida > Malvales > Malvaceae > Gossypium > Gossypium hirsutum. Next base: position 56,989,605 of record NC_053432.1, on the reverse strand, counting down.
AAATAAATAAATAAAAATATTTGTTTTTGAAGGTTTAAATTAAAATAAATATATGTAGGACCATGAACGTGCTTTCTTTGATTCCGCAGACTGGGCTCTATGTAAGGTATTTCTCACATTTCAGATTTATATATTCTTCAATTTATTTACAATAATTATCGTTTAATATTTAAATAATATATCATTTTCCTCATGCAATGTAATGATAATATAAGTGGGTGAAAATTATTGTTTATCAAATATCTATTATATATTAAATTATTATTGAATTTGTGTCACGAGTTAAATCAATATCAATTTAATTAAAAATTTATTTTTTATAAAGTAATAAATATATCTATGAAGTTTTTGCTTTTTCCCAAAATAAAATTAGAAGTTAATTACATAGTACGATTTGAACCTAGGTGATTGGATATCTCAAAATTTTGATTTTACCCATTTCAACTAAACCTATTCATGAGTCGAGTCACTTGTCTTGGCCCGAAGGCTCACACAAAAAGTGAGAGGATCTGAGTAAAAATATAGACAAAAAAATAGGCTTAGAGAAAAACAATAAAGCATGTTTAGGAAACGGGCCAAACCTCAAGTAAGGTCTTTTTGGCCCTCTAGCTCGGCCCGGCCTGAATTTGTCAAAAAAACTGTCTTTTTTTTTATTGTTTTACTGCTATTTTCTTGTTATTTTCTCGCTATTTTTTCTACTATTTTGTTGTTCTTCTTTGAATATTGTATAACTCTTTTTTTTTTGTTAATTTTGTTACTATTTTAGAGGCATTTGCTTGTTAATTTGTACCTATCTTAGTGTTATTTAAGTATACATTTTTTTAAAAAATTTTATTTTTAATTTGTTGGGAAACATTTATTTTAATTTTTTTATATTTTTGATGTCTTATATATATTTTAAATTTCCATACAAAATTTAATACGGGCGGACTGAGTCCAAGTTTTAACATTTTTATTCGGGTCGGACTTGGATAAAATTTTAAACTCATTTTTCAAGCTGAGTCGCGCCCAAACCTAAGATTTATAAATATATGTTGTATATGATTTTTTATGCACATTGTGAGTGCGTTATAATCTAGTGCCTATAAAATTGTTTATATTAAAAATATACAAGAATTTAATTAAATTGATAAAGTTGAGACTTTAAAAACTATCGTAGCTTGTTTTCAAATCAAATGATATGTTAGATTTAAATTTATTTTTGTCAAATCATATCATTTAACAACATAGGAGAAGAATTTTTAATTTAAAATAAACTTTTGATTCAAATGATATAATTTTAAATTTTTAAACAAGTTTTCTAATTTATTTTTTTAACAATTCATTTCAATTTTTTAACAATTTATCTAATTATCTTAGGAACTTTATTTAATTTAATCTAAATAGATTAATATATATTTTAAATTATCTAAAAACATATAATACATAATAAAATTTTAAAAAATATTCTATTATTATTATTTTTATCTGGCTGGGACTATATACTTTTTAAATAATTTAAAATTAGATAAATTATCTAACATTTATAAAATCTATTATTTTTTACATTTATGAAATCTTATTTATCCCCTTACAAATATGTACATATGTTAAAATATGGTATAAAGATAAATTTATTCATCAACGTTTATTTGTTTTCATCATTTTGACCCTCAGCTTTTAAATTTAAATTAAATTGCTTTTTTTTCTAACGAAAAATCTAACTAAACTGTTAAAATTTTAATGACATTGATGTGACATCTCACGTGACGCTTTATATAACTTCACTGTTAACATGAATAAATATTCTTAAAGTTCTTATGAATTTTTTTTTTATTTTTATTTTTTTATTCTTTTTTAAAATTTGTATGAATTATACTTGCATTGCCACATTAATGACCCAATCAATACCGTTAAAATTTTAACATTTTAATTAGTTTTTCGTGAAAAAGACATGCAATTCGAGTAAATTGTAAAGATTGAGAGCCAAAACCCCAAAAAAAGAATAAAAATGAGCTAAAATTATCTTTATGCCTTAAAATATTGGTATATTGTGATTATCTATTAATTGCTTATATTTTAGCAAAGATTGAACCATTTATGTTTATTTTTCTATATTTTTTTCTTTTTAATTTTCCATTATTTTATTTTAATTTTAAAATTTCTAAGGAGACGTATATTATAATTAATAGCTAAAATATGAATTTTTTTTTAATATATCATCACCATCTTTGGTGTTTTGATCAAGATAACCAAATATTATTTTGGTTATAATTGTATTTTTAATTAAGGTAAGTTAATAAATAATTTTATAATTTATTAAGATACTAAATCTTCATTTATTTTTTTACTATTTATTTATCAAAACATTTAAACAAACCAGATAATTTTTTATATTTTAAAATTATGAAAAAAAAATCTCTTATATTGTTTATTTAAAAGTTGTAACTATTTAAAATTTATTAAGATAGTATTTTTACTATTTTTTATTTATAAAAAAATTTAAATAAATAAGATGAATTTTTATATTTTAAAATTATGAAAAAAATCTCTTATTTATTTATTTAAAAGTTTTAATTATTTATTAAGACTGCATTTGAAAGAGATGATTTTAAATTTTTAGTTATTTATAAATTTGTATTTTAAAGGGATTTAGACTTTAGATTTTAAGTTTGATTATTCTTAGGTTTTTTGTTTTTTCAAAGTTAAAACTCTAGCACCTTTTTTTAGGTTTTAGAGCTATATTTTTTAAAAAATAGTACATGTTATCATTTTCAGGTTAGTTTTGGAGTTGTCCTAGTTATTGAATCACAGACATAGTAGCGGTATTATATAACCTTTTTTTTTATGTCTAACCATACTCTTGAGCCTGGAATCAAGTGCGAAGTCATGTAGAGGCTAAGGGGCTATGGCCCCCAAAGTTTAATTTTTTTCAATTCAATCCTTTGTAAATATACTATTATTCTCCAAAAAATATAAATAGGCCTTTTCAAGGTTTAAGATTTTTGCAATTCCCCCTTTTGTATATATATTATAGTCCTTCTAACAATATAAGTAGGCCCCTTCAATATTTTTATAGTTGATAAAAAATAAAGGGAAAATCTTCTTAAAGAAGCTAAACTACACGCGATGACTTTTGAATGATGTTTTTGTTAAATAACAATAAATTAATTTTTATTTAATATTTTACTTAAAATAATATTTTATAAGTAATATAATAATATAATAATATATATAAAGAAAACAAAATAAAAGAAAAATCTTCATCATTTTTCCTCCAAAATTTAAGTATAAGGTATGTTTTTCTCCAAACTTTTCATAGATTTTGAATCTTTAAAGGTTGTTTTATATATATATATGTAGCAATGGTTTTTTAATTTATCAAGTGTATTAAAAGTTGTCATTAAAGAATATTGATGGAAGATTATAAAATTAAGAGAAATGTGTATCTTTTTTGATGGAAAATAATTATGAGACTATTTCTAACTTGTTAGAAGTGTAAAAAAGAAACAAAAATAGCTAAATAATGTTATAGTAAGTTTCGGCCAAAGTGAAGAGGAAGAAGAAAACCTTGGTCATTTTATTTAAAATTATGTCAAATGATAACTTGTAGAGCAGTGAGCATTTTGGTGGAAGCGGAATCAAAAATGGTTAACGGAGTCGAAAGTTATGTGGCTTTTAGATCAGGAAATTTAAGTTGTCAACTTGATAAACCATGTATATGTTTCGAATGCTTTACTATATCTAGCTATTTTAATTTTATTTTTATAAATTTTGAATGATTTAATTAGTATTTAAAATGTTATGTTTCGAATTGAAAGCTATTATTTAAATTATATGTTTAAATCGATTGTTAAGTTGGAATGCTACTTCTTTTGAATCGATTGTTTATATGTTTAAATATATTGTTACATAGCAAGTCTAATTTTAGCTTCTCCAAGATTAACATCTTAACTCCACCACAGTCTGAAATTTGGTGATGAGACGAAGTCTTAGTTTTTAAGATTTTTCTTAGGGTTAGTCCTAGAACTTTAAATGATAGATGTCTAGCCAACCTAGTTCAATTTGATTAGTGACGACTCTACTAAATTTGATTTGTAAGATCACGTCTCGTGTCTAGCGTACACTTTAAGTCACCATACTCTCTGTGTGGACATTATAACATTATATTTTTATTTATTATTATGCTTTACTTCCACAAGTCACCCAAATATGTTTTTATTATTAAATAGTAACTTAACTCAAACTGAATAACTTAATCTTTAGACATGTTCAAATTGCAACTTCATATTTTTATACTATTTTTGCTCTGATTTTATTTTCCTCTTCTTGTTTGAATAGCAAGGAGCAGGAGTTAATAAAATATCAACCGTGGCAATAGAGACTTTGAGACCAAAGCTTAAGGTATTATATATATATATCATCAGTTTTGAATAGGGGTGTTCAATCGGTTAACCGATCCGAAATAACATTAACCGATCCGAAATAACATTAACCGAATTAACCGACCTTTCAAAATTTTTAACCGTTAACCGAACCGAAATTTTTTCGGTTAATTCGGTCAGTTAACCGAATTAACCGAAAATTATATATTTTTTATTTTTGGTTAAAATAAGTATAAAATTAACCGAATTAACTGAATTACCCAAATTAACCGAATTAACTGCATTATTTGTATAAAATTATATATATTTTTATTTTTATTTTTATTTATTAAATTATTTGTAATTTTTATAATTGGGTTGGGTTGGGTGCTTGGGTTAATATATATTAGATTGGGTATTTGGGTTTTTGTTGAATTGGATTTGAATAAATAGTGGGCTATTTATATATTATAAATTTATTTATTAATATTTTCGGTTAAACCGAAAATATTCGGTGAACCGACCGGTTTCGAACCGAATTAACCGTTAACTGAAAACTCAAAAAATTATTAACCGACCCCTGATCGAATTAATTTGGTTAACCGACCGATTAACCGAATCCGGTCGGTTAACCGAATTTTTTCAGTTTTACCCGAATTTTGCACACCCCTAGTTTTGAATACACCTAATTAAAATTTTTAAAAAATTTTAAGAATCTTAGTGAGAACTTTCACGAATTTTGATAGATTTAATTAAAACTTTCAAAAATTTTAGAGATTTTATAAAAAAATTAAAAAATTTTGAAAAATCTAATTAAAATTTAAAAAATTAAAAATATATATATAATTATAATTTTCAAAAACTTTGGAGAGTCTAATGAGGATCTGCCTCTATATATTATTAATATATATGATATATATAGTTAAAGTTCGGACTTTTGTATTAAAAAAAAATTCAACCCAACTTAAAATATAATTCTCAAATTTTATCAAAACTAATTCATATTTATAAATAACCAATTTAAATCCATTAAAGCCGCTCATTAATTTTATTGATTTAAGTTTATTTAGGGTAATGAAACTTAAATCAATAATTATTTTTTATTTTTTTCATCCACATCGCAAATATATAATAAATTTATATATATATATATGAACACAGACAAAAGAAAAAAGAAAACAATCCTCCTACATAAATAAACATGTAATATATAAGATTGTATTTTATTTGAATTATGTAATATATAAAATTACATAATTGTAAAGAACACCACACCCTCAGTTACCTCCAAGAAGACCTGCTTGCACTTCTGGTGGAGATAACACTGAGTTATTGATAATTTATATGTATGTATATATTCTCTTTTCTTGAATGAATTATTTTGGGATACATGATCAATAACTTGTGATTGACTTTTGTTTCAGGTGCAGTAGATCTGAAACAAATAATTTGACGAAGTTTGCTTTTTTTTTTTATAGTGATGAAATTTGATACATTGCTATGATCACTACTATCTTTTAATAATAATAATAATAAATGTCTTCAATTTAAGGTTAAAATATTTGTTTTGATGGATAAATTTAATTTATTATTTAATATTTAAAAATATGGTTGTTGATCGAGTCTTAGCTTAATTGTCATAAGTCTTGTTGTCACCGTAAGAGGATGTGAATTTGAATGTGTTAAGCCATTATCTTCCTATTTATAGATTGAGAAAGACCATGAATAATTCTAGATATTATGAAACGATCAAATTAAATAAATATAAAAGTATGCAAAAAAGCTAGATTAATTAAATGTAAATATATACATATATTTTAGTACCAAGAATCTCATCCCTTAAACCTTCCCTCACAAGGATAGGTTTTGCATACCCATTAATATTGTTTGCTTCTCTTCGACTTTGGTTTAAAATTGAAAATCAAATCAAATAGAGGAACACAACCCAATCACAATAAGAAGGATCAGCTAACAACCATATGATTTATTTCCAAAATATTAATGAAATACATGAACCACATGATTAAGGTTTAATCTTCATATCTCTCAATCTCTAAACCCACATGGGAATACTTTTGACGGTATCTGCATACCCAAAGAACCCATAATCTCTACTCTTATTCATACTACAAACATGTTGAAACCCAAAATGTAACACGTTGTTAAGAGCTGCTGCACATGTAATTTCCTCCAATTTCGTCTTATACAATCCATGCATTACCACTATTTCATCCCATACCTTGCTTTTCTCCTTCATCAACTCAACAAAATCAAAGTTTTCCAACTCCACGAAAGGGATAAATTCGAGATCAAATATGTCGCACAATTTTTTCCATAAGCTTTCCAAGTGAACATGTCACCGTTAGTGCAATTAAAGGCTTGGTTCTTGGCACTGGGAGTCACTGCGGCCCATATATGCTGCTCGGCGAGCACGCGTGCATCGGACATGTCGCAAAAATGCTCCCATGTGTACCGGGTACCTGGGTATCGAAACGGTAAACCCTCGTATCGACATATCAATGCGTACACAGACAATGTAAGTAGCGCGTTGTACACGCTTCTCGACGACGCGCCTATTATGATCGACGAGCGGTGCACAGAGTAGGTCAATGATGACGCGTATGACTCCAAAAGATCGTCTAGCGCGTAGTAAAAGTTGGGGTAAGGCAAGCGGGGCAAATCCTCCCTAAACGGTGGTTCATGGGGTTCGAGACCCTTGTCCGCCTCCGTCGGATCATGTATCGGACCCATGTATTGTTGGGTACCTGTCTGAACCGTGACATGGCTGAGCCTTGAACCGGTTCCGTTGCTGCCCGGGCCGCTCTTCAAAACATCGAGAACGTTGGATAACATAGTTGCGTTAACTGTAACATTTACTTGTTCACTTTCATGAACTTGGATTGCCACCCAGAAAACATGGGTGACTTCGCCGGAGATTGGAGTGAGTGTATCAGCAGTGTTTCCGGCGTCGGTGGCGTCAAAAGCGAAGTATTTGTCGAGGAGCGAGGAAGGGAACCAAGTTGGTATGGGACGTGAAGCCGAGCCATAAATTTTCCAAGGACCGCCGAGGGCACTGGGGCTCTTCAAGGCTTCAGCTAAGCTCAACCCCGCCATGCCGGTGACGCCGACAATGAGTGCAACAAAGGGTTGGTGGGAATCGGCCATATTGGGAGCTAAGAGAGACATAGTGGGAACAGTGAAAACAAAGTGTGGATCAAGAGACAACACGTATGAGAGATACTTATAATTGCTAATAGATAAATTAGTCCTCCAGGGTTGGGTGGGTTGGGCTAAATTCGGTCGAGCATATTAATGTATGTTTATTTAGGTTGGTTGGATTTAAAACATGAGTAAAAAATTTTGTTTAAATTTATTCGTATTTTTAAAAGATTAATCTAAATATATTTTAGACTCGTATATATTATTTTTTAAATTTAAAAATATTTATATTATATTATTTTAATATTTAATAAAATTTTATATTTTTTTATTTATTGTAAATTTTATATAGTCATCTTAATATTATTTTAATATTTATATTAGAGTAGTATTATGTATTTAGTATAGGTTTATTCTTTTTATGTGTTTTAAATTATATAATATTTAAAAATATAATATAGAATATTATAAACTTAAAAATAGACCGGGCCAAGCTCGAGCCTTTAATATTCAAGTCAGAGCTTGACCATATTTTAAATGGGTCTATTTTTTTTGCATAATTCTATTTTTTGGGCCTAATATTTGTGCTAATGGGTTAGGTCGGTTGGGCTAGATTCAGGTTAAATTAGTGCTAATCGGTTAGGTCGGGATGGGTTAGATTCAGGTCAAGTTTAAGCATCATATTAACATATTTGATGTATATTTAAGTTCGGTCTGGTTTGAAATATAGGTCTAAAAATTTGCCCAAATCCACCCCTAATTGTAAAAGACTATCTCAAACTCATTTTACGCCCCTATATTATTTTTAAAATTTAAAAAATATATATTTATATTATACTATTTTAATATTTAATAAAATTATATTTTTTTATTGAAAGTTTTTATATAGTCATCTTAACATTATTTGAATGTTTATATTAGATTAGTATTATATATTTAGTATATGTTTATTTTTTTAATGTGTTTTAAATTATATAATATTTTAAAATAACATAATATAAAATACTATAAATTTAAAAATAGACCAAGTCAAGCTCGAGCTTGACCCATATTTTAAACGGGACTAATTTTTTCTATAAGCCTATTTTTAAGTTTAATATTCTTACGTAAATCCTTTTAAATTTGAGATAAACCTTTATACCTACACGAATAACTCAACATATCAACTTATGTAATATATTCCACACATTAGATATCCCTTGTCACGGTTAAACATTGACAGCTGGTAAGAAGAAATCAAAGAAAACAAATATATACTATTATTTATATTTTATTGAATTGTCGAAATGACTTTTATAAAGTAAGTAATTTGTATTATGAATACATTTTTGTTTTTTTATAATTTTCTATTAAATCATTAAAAATTGGTGTCTAACAATGTTTGAACTTAAGCCTACAAGGTCTAAGCTTTTAGTTTTATCACAAAAATCAAAGCTTCAATTTTATTATTATAAAGTTTTCGTAAATATATTTTATATTAATTTATTTCACTTATATAATGAGTATACAATAATATAGAGGCTTGCTTATAGGGGATTTGTATACAAGGGCTCGCCTATAAGGGGTTCGCATGGGGGTTTACGTAGAGATTATCTACTTTCTAGCACTTCAATTGATTATACACAATGATTTAGGTTTAGATTCCACGCCTCATTTGAAAACACAACAAAAAACCTCTAACTTAGATGAGGAGATCGACGATCTACTGGAAGGAGAGGAACAATTTTGAAAATCTTTGAAATCCTAAGTTGAAAATTGATTTGTCAATGGAGGAGAAAATAAAGAACTTTGAGAGCTTTTATTGAAAAATTCTCTAGATAAAATTTCTAGGGCTTGAAAAGATTGACTATTTATAAAACTTTTTTTTCCTAATTGAAATAGGTTTTAGGAATTCATGTAGAATTAGGATTGGTTTAAATTAAGGACTAAATTAGAAAAAAACAATTTTTGGGATGGGCTAGTTGGAAAAATCTGGCACTTTTTTGGGATAAAAATAAGAAAATAAAATATTTTGGTTGAAATGTGTAAAAAGGGTTTCAACTGGGGACCTATGGGTAAGCTAAAGCTTTACCAATGAACCAACAAGTTTATTCTTGTTAAATCCTCAACAAAAAATAAATTTTAAGACATACTAAGTTCTCTTACCCTGTAACACCCCTAACTTGTATCTGTCATCGAAACAGGGTTACAAAGTATTACCGAGGTTTACAGAATAATTACAGATAATTCATGTTAAATACTATTCATTTTCGAAACTAGTCATATTGTCTCTTGAATGAACCCTCGAGGCCCATTATAAATGTTGGAATCAAGTCGGGACTAAATTGGGAACTCAGGAAATTTTTTGCAAAATTTCATAATTTCTTTTATATACAAAGGTCACACACTCGTGTGGATAGGCCGTGTGGCATATGAAATAAGTCACACGGCCATGTCCCCAGCCCGTGTAACTCTATAACTTACAAAACATTAAGGTGCAGGTTTCACACGGTCAAGACGTATGCCTTTGTTCTAGGCCGTGTAGCACTCACGGCTGAGACACATGCCCGTATGCCAAATTCTAAGCATTCTATTTCTAAGTTTTAAGATGCAGGGGACACACGGCCAAACCACATGCCCATATGCCAGGCCGTGTGTCACACACAGTCAAGACATACGCCCGTGTGTCTACCCGTGTGGACAAAATAAGGCCATCTCCTAACCTTATTTCTCACTCAAACCTTGTCATCAACCTGCTAAATCACTTACGCACATATATCAACCAATTGAAATATGATAACCAAGCTAATTTATTATCTAACATGAGATATTATTACATGCATTCATGCTTTTAATCTTTCCTTTTATAAGCTTACTCGTTTAACCTATCTCAATCAATCAATAATAAACATTTATATTATCATCATGAAATAATCTTAATATATTTATACCAAAACATAATCATTACTAGCCATTTCAAAGGCTACATTACAATAACCATTTACATTTACATACCAATATGGCCAATTAACCTATATATGTCATTATAACCATAATTGATTTACCATATGTACCGAAATGGGTCGATGGATAGTGTGAGTGATCTCCATCAAGCTTCCAATCCAACGAGCTTCCAATTTACTATAAAACAGGAAAATAAAACTAAGTAAGCATATAATGCTTAGTAAGTTCGTATAACATGGTGTAACACTCCTCACCCGTATTCAACACTTAAATAGGGTTATGGAGTATTACTGGACTTATAACACATTTAAATATACTTTTCACATGCATTTCATCAAATCATACAATCGTCATTCAATCTCAATTAATTTGTTCCTAATACGAGCCAATGAGGCCGTAAACATGCATTGGAAAAGGCACGGGACTAAATCAATGATTTATGAAACTTTTACGAAATTTAAAAAAAAATCAAAATAGGGGACACACACTCGTGTCCCAGCCCGTGTCCAACCCCGTGTAACTCTCTAACTTGGGTCACACGGCCAACACACATGCCCGTGTGGCTAGCCCGTGTGCCCTAAAAGTGGCCACATACGCCCGTGTGCCAGGCCATGTGCTAGGCCGTGCCAAACCTGTAGGGTATACTGACTTATGCCACACGGCCAAGTCACACGCCCGTGTGTGAGGCCATGTGGAGCATACTGACTTGATTTTAATTTCAACACTAAGGGACACACGGCCGTGTACTTGACCTGTGTCACACACGGCTGAGACACACACATGTGTCTCTTCCCGTGTGGACAAAAATAGACTATGTACTAAGCCAATTTGCCATCCAAATATACATATACCTACACAACCCAAATGTTACCAAACATAGCATCAATAGACATATAATTCACTTCCAAACGAAGCATGATTTATACCATTTCCAACATCAATCACTACAAAACATAAAAACCACATATAGTCATCTAATTTCATACCAATCCCTGACTTTTCAATTCACTAAATAACCATTATCAAATATGCATTATTTGACCTAATTTCACAAGCATACCTATATCCACAAATCATCAATTTACCATTCACAGTACCTATTATCATCAATCATCACATAACTAACAACCAACTCAATTCACAAGACATAACTATACCTATATGTACATTATTCAAACATACCAAACAAACCAAAATAAGCCATCACACATGGTTATATATATACATGCCAAAACATAAACATTTACAATACCAAATATATGGCCAATATCATTACCAAAACATAACCAAAATGACTCAAAGTTCTTATACTTGCCATATGACCGAAAACATAGTTTCAAAAGTACTAAAGTGTCGGTGGATAGTGTGATGTAGTCTTCGATGATCCCCGAGGCCGAGTTAACTTTGAAATCACTATAAAACATGGAAAAGCAATATATAGCTTAGTAAGATCGTATGTTAATAATAAGCAACTATCACCATTCATTAATCATTCAATAATAGAAAACAATAAACAACAATTCTATTAAATCTCAAAGCTAACAAATGATTATTCACATAACTTACCAAAGACTTATCAATTCCATAGTTTCAAAACTCAATTCATTACTGTACGTACCTATACCATCTCGTACCAACCTCATACTCAACCATATCTTTCATTTACCCGTTGAATCATTTGGAATAGAAGTCGGATACTTAAGGGTCTTACACTATAAGTACCTATACCATGGCCCGAAGCTAAATCAAGGTAACTTATCCGAAATTCTGATATCATAGCCCGAAGCCAAATCAGTCGATATGCATGGCCCGAAGCCAAATCGGTTTATCTCGCACCCGAAGTGCTAAATCATGGCCCGAAGCCAACTCAAGATACCCCTAATGACATGTCACTAGCATCTTAAACTATTCTTAAGGTTCAACCGGGATTCCAACTGTCGAATCTTCGTCGAATCTTCGTCGAATCTTCGTCGAATCATTTCCAAACTTGTCCGTAATCACATAATCACAATTCATGCTATATCAAAGCACATAAAATACATTTGAAATGAAATTATAACATACGAACTTACCTCGGATATTAAAACGACGAATCGAGTTGATTAGTCGATAACTTTATCTTTTCCCCGATCTAAGTCCGTATTTCTCCTTTCTTGATCTAAATATATTTAAAATTAACTTATTTAATCATCTATTCATTCAATTTAGTCCAAAACACACTTTAAAACACATTTACACTTTTGCCCCACATATTCACATTTTTTACAATTTAGTCCTTATTTCATAAAATCACAAATTAATGAAATTCCAAATATACTCATGTTAGCCAAATTACCATAATGCCCTTAATATCCCAAAATTTTCATTTATTTCATATTTTAACCACTAAATTTACACATTTATCAATTTAATCCTTATTTTGCATTTTCACTAAAAATCACATAACAAAACTTACTTAACAAGCATCAAATATTCATAATCTATCAAGAAACTTCAAAATACTAATATATTCATCAATGGAAACATTCAAAATCTTTAACATTTTTGCAAATTAGTGCCTGGGCTAGCTAGTACTAGATGCAACGATCACAAAAACATAGAAATCATTAAAATGGGACAAAAGTCACTTACCAAATCAAGCTTCAAAGTGACCAGACCTTCAAACTAATTTCATGGCTTTTCTAAGCCCTAATTTTCGGCTAACAAGATGATAATGAAGTAATATTGTTTTGTTTTTATTTTAATTAACCTTTTATTCACTAGTTTACTAAAATAACCTTTGTTATAAATCATTTAAATTCATTTATTCATGTCCATTTATGTCCACTCACACTAATAATGGTCTAATTACAACATAAGGACCTTTAATTTAAGGTTCTATAGCTATTAGATACCTTTAACATTAGAATCCAAGTTTTACGCTTTACGCGATTTAGTCCTTTTTATTAAATTGACCATTTAAACAATAAAATTTCTTAACAAAATTTTCACAAAATCATTCAATCATGCTGTAAACATTATAATAATAATAAAATAAATATTTTGAATTTAGATTTGTGGTCCCGAAACCACTGTTCTAATTTGACTAAAAACAGGTTGTTACATATGGTACTTAACTTACTATTCATTCTATTTCAAGATAAACATGTAAGGCACATTCAATCAATTTGATCTCAAACGCTACACATATCCTCATTGCCCTTGTTAGTCATATATTCCATAATATCAACAAGAAACATATATGGGCTTCACAACAACCAAATTTCCAGGCATATATGCTTTCCACATCACATATTCATTTAACATGTATAAATTATATCTTTACATTACAAGTATATTTTCATAATAATTCATCTCGAGTTCAAATTATTTCATATCGGAACTTTTACTCATATCATTTAAAATATCAATGTCATATAAGTAGTACACTCAAAGTGTACAAATCTATAATCAAGGATGAACGTATTCATTAAAAAAATTTCATGTACAAATATCATCATCTCATATTTCTATATATCAATTATCATGTATCATCATTTTCATGTATTTCAAACAGATATCTGTAACAACTCATTTCTTATTCATATCTTCTCATGTCAGGATTTTTCCCGTTGAATTTATCTGAAATATCGATGGATACACAGGTAGTACACTCGAGGTGTACAAATCAGGATTCATCAATTTGTATTTAGGGGTTCCCGTTAGGGCACATAACCAGAGAGCACACTCTCGAGCCATATATCAGCATGCTCAGTGTAATGACCAATTTTTGGCCCAGACAAATAAAAAATAACAAAACCCAATAAACCAAATAAATAAAGTCCAAAGTACAAAACTAAAAGACTAGCCCAATAGGCCCAAATCAACCTAGCCCACTAAACATTTTCCAAAAAAAAAGAGGAAACCCTAGCAGCTCCCCAAGCCTCCAGCCGCCGCATGTTAGGCCAACCATGGGCCACCTTGCGCACTACCACCACCACACCCCGCGGATGCCCTTCTCCTCCATGCGTCTGACACCGCCTGCAAAACGAGACACAACTATAGAGAACAGAGTAAAAACGCAACAAACAATAGAAATTTTCTTGGTATTCGGCTATAAGAAGCCTCAATCGAAAATATGTAGGGGGTGACGAAGACTGCAGTTTGTAGATTTTTGAAAAGGGAAATCATTTGTCGATATGGTTTGCCTAAAAGAATCATTTCAGATAACGCCTTGAATTTGAACAACAAGATGATGAAAGAAGTGTGTGAACAATTCCAAATAAAGCATCATAACTCCTCGCCCTATCACCCAAAGATGAACGGAGCCGTCGAAGCGGCCAACAAGAATATTAAGAAGATTATTAGGAAAATGACCGAGACATATAAAGACTGGCACGAGAAGCTGCCATTTGCTTTGTATGCATATCGCACATCTGTACGGACATCTACGGGGGCAACTCCTTTCTCTCTGGTCTATGGAATGGAAGCTGTGCTACCTATCGAAGTGGAGATCCCCTCTCTACGATTCTTAATGGAGTCGAAATTAGAGGAAGCAGAATGGGTTCGAGCTCGATATGACCAGTTAAACCTCATCGAAGAAAAACGTCTAAAGGCAATTTGTCATGGACAGATATACCAGAAGAGAATGATCGCGGCTTATGATAAGAAGGTACGGCCAAGAGAATTCCACAAAGGAGAACTCGTGCTGAGAAAGATTCTCCCAATACAAAGAGACCTGCGAGGAAAATGGGCACCGAATTGGGAAGGACCATACGTCGTAAAGAAGGCATTCTCGGGCGGAGCTTTGATTCTCACCGAGATGGATGGGAAGGAGTTACCGAATCTAGTGAACTCAGATGCTGTAAAGAAATATTATGCTTGAAAAAGGAAACCAAGATGAAAACTCGAAAAATGACATCTTAAAAAAAAGAGAAAAAAGGGATCAAGGTAAAAACCCGAAAATGGCGTCTTGGTTAAACAAAAAATATTAGGATGAAAACCCGAAAGGGCATTCTAATGAAGCAAACCCGGGCTTAAAGAACAAGGTGTTTTGAACGGTGGGTCAAATAGTGAGACTACAGTATCTGAAGCATTTCTGAAAGCTCGAAATCTTCTACACAAGAAGCCATGCTCGATTGATTGAGGAACGTGGAAGAGTTCATGCATTGAATATCTATAGCATTTGTATTCATTGAATGCAATCCCTTTCCTCTTTATGACACTCTTTTACTATTATTGGTTAACTTTCTTTGTTTGCTATATTTGAAATGAATAAATGTGAGGTATCCTTTTATCCCTACCTGACCATTGTCATACATCTCATTATGTGGTTCAATTACATGAGAAACAGTGAAATGACATACTCTAAACAAAAGAAATGTTAAGCATTAAGAATTTGATAAGTACAAGAGTCTCAACGCAAGGACAAAGCTCAACTAAAGGCAAAAGATTGATATCTGAGAAAACACAGATTATTCGTGAAGTTTGAGGACGGGTACGGGTACTGAAGAGAAAGTCAAGAGTCAAAGCAATGAACGCGGATCATCACAAATCATGACGAAAAAAGGATATATGACAAACATGCCAAAGGCGCATAGCATAATCATGTAGGCATAAAGGCATTTAAGACAAACATATGCATATCATGATAACGTTATGCATGACATCTACAGGTACTCCAGTAGAGCGAGAGGACGTGATGACAGCTGTACTGAATTAAAGGAAAAGACACTAGAGTTCCACCAGATAACATGTTTTGGTATTCTGATGTTTTTATTTCTGTTTCGAAAAAATCAACTCATATTACGATAGGTGAGTTGAGCCTCAAGACACATTGAGGTATTTTCAATTTCTGCTCTTCAAGAAAATCAACTCATATTGCGAGAGGTGAATTGAGCCTCAAGACACGTTGAGGTATTTTCAATTCCTGTTCAATTTATGTTTTTCAAAAATCAACTCATATTGCGAGAGGTGAGTTGAGCCTCAGGACACGCTGAGGTAATTTCAATTTCTGTTTTTCAAAAATCAACTCATATTGCGAGAGGTGAGTTGAGCCTCAGGACACGTCGAGGTATTTTCAATTTCTGTTTTTTTCAAAAAGATCAACTCATGTTGCGAGAGGTGAGTTGAGCCTCGGGTCACACGCCGAGGTATTTTCAATTTCTGTTTTTTTCAAAAAGATCAACTCATGTTGCGAGAGGTGAGTTGAGCCTCAGGACACGCTGAGGTAATTTCAATTTCTATTTTTCAAAAACCAACTCATATTGCGAGAGGTGAGTTGAGCTTCGGGGCACGCTAAGGTATTTTTAATTAATGTTTTTTTCAAAAATCAACTCATATTGCGAGAGGTGAGTTGAGCCTTAGCTCACGTGCTGAGCTATTTCTGTCTTAATGTCTGTTTTTAAAAAAATTCATATTACGAGAAATGAGTTGAGCTCAGGATCACATGCTGAGTAAAAGATAAGATTGGAGTTAATCGAAGATACAGATTTTACATCCTTGAAGTTACAGTGAAGCTAATTGAAGTTTAGTAGAGAAGATCGAGGCTACAAATCTCTTCTCCTTAAATCTCTGAAGTTGCAGTGGAGTGAATCAAATCAAAAATTCCTATGCCCTTGAAGATGCAGTGGGATGAAACGAGGCTATTAAAAGAAAAGAAGTACCAAGAAGTTAAGATTCAGCGAGACTAAGCAAATTTGGCCATTTTTGAGTCTTTGCTCCATTCTCGTTACACGACAATGAGCAAAGAGGGGCAGCTGTAATGGCTAATTTTTGGCCCAGACAAATAAAAAATAAATAAACCAAATAAACCAAATAAATAAAGTCCAAAGTACAAAACTAAAAGACTAGCCAAACAGGCCCAAATCAACCTAGCCCACTAAACATTTTCCAAAAAAAAAAAAAGAGGAAACCCTAGCAGCTCCCCAAGCCTCCAGTTGCCGCACGCTAGGCCAACCATGGGCCACCTTGCGCACTACCACCACCACACCCCACGCATGCCCTTCTCCTCCATGCGTCTGACACCGCCTGCAAAACGAGACACAACTACAGAGAACAGAGCAAAAACGCAACAAACAATAGAAATTTTCTTGGTATTTGGCTATAAAAAGCCTCAATCGAAAATATGTAAGGGGTTTTTTTGAAATACAAAAAGTTGGTATCAAAAACAAAAGAAAAAAGAAAAGCTTAGAAGGTGAACTTCAATTTTTTTTCCTCTGTTATCTCAATCTTTCTATTTATCTTTGCTTTGTTTTATTTTTTATTTCATCAACTTACTTTAAAACAAAAAAGAATCAAGGAAGAAGAGAGTCTTACCGGATCTACCCCGTGGCCGTTCCCCTCTCCGTTCGGCACGGTGAACCGCCGGCGATGATGGGTGTTGAAACCCTAGCTGAAGAAAGGAGGAAGAGATAAAGGGGGGTTTGAAGGCATTAAGTTTTTTAGAAAAAAATATATAAAAGTTAAAATGGTTTTAAAATAAAAGCTTAATTGAAAAGTCAAAGGTGAAACGGCGCCACTAACTCCATGATTTGTATGTTTCTACTTTTAGGGATATTTGTCCCCCTGGTCCCTCAACCTCTCCAGTGTGCTACAATTTAGTGCTTTAGTTACCTTTTTCCTATGATTTTGCAATTTGGCCACCTAATTCTCTGAGGTTTTCAATTTAGCCCCGTACCAAGCGCTGCGTTTTAATGATTAGGGATATTTCTATTTTCGGTCCTCCCATGTTGCGCGCATATTGCAATCTGGTCCTCTCCTCCTTATTTTCTTTTCAAATCTGCCCCACAACTTTGTTTTTAGTTTAATTTTAGTCCTGTTTTCGTTTATTTTCATTTTTATTTAAATATCCTTGTTATTTTCATATTATTGATATTATTATTATTATTATTAGTATGTGCTTTTGTTATATGCGTATATATTTATGTATTTGTATTAGGTTTTTTATTTATTCTATTTTAATATTTTTAATGCTATACTTGCCTTTATATTTCAACATTATTATTATTATTATTACCAATGTTTATATATGTTTTATGTATATATGTATATATATATTTACGTATAGGCTTATTTTTATTACTTTACTTCAATATCTTTATTGTATTTGTTTTTGTGTTTCAATATTGTTATTATATTTATTATTATTATCATTATAATAGTGTATATTTCTATTTAAGTACATAGATTTATATATATAGTATTTTTGTTATGTTACATTGTTCTTTTTTTGTATTTTAATACCATTACTATTATAATCATTAACTGTAGTATATGTTTTGTTATATACGTATATATTTTATATATTATGTATATTATTATTTTTATTATACATATTACGTATATATTAAATATCGTATTATTCATGTATTATATCATATATGCACATATCTTTAATATATATATAAGTATATCTTTATGTAATATTAGTATTATTATTAATATTAATATGTTTTTTTAACATTGTAATTATATGTGTATATATTATGTAAAATGTTTTAATATTATATTATATATATATGTTTTATATATATTATGAACATGTATTTTCAATATTATTAGTTAAAGTTTTGTATATATTGCCCTATGTACATATTTTAATAATACAAGTTACATATACCTTTTTTACTATCTTATGTATATACTTCAAACACTATATATAGTATATTTCTAACATTATTACTATTTATATATACATATATATATATGACATATATACTCTTAATTATCTTTATATGTATATTCATCGTGTTCTCATTGTGTTCTCGTATTTCATACTATTGTTACATTTAATATCGCGTGCATTGTCATTGTTTTTAATATTATTGTTGTATGTATTATGTGCCTTGATGTATTTCCAACTATTATCTTTCGTTTCCCGCCCATTTTTATATATTGCCCCGTTGTTTATTATTTTAAAATATTTATTCGTGTTTTTATTTATTTCAATAAGCAAGGCAACGTACCGATTTAAACACTATGTCATCGATTTCATCGCTATGTTGGGTGAATATCAATCGACTCATGTTAAAACGGTATATCCTTCTCAAAAGAAAACGAAACTTGAAATTTCTCGTGTTTTGATCAGATCACGATTCAATGTTACTTTGGACTTGAAATTTTGAAAATCAAGACAACACTTGTTTATAAGATACCAATTTTGGGCGTCACGAGGGTGCTAATACCTTCCTCGCGCGTAACCGACTCCCGAACCCAAATTTTTCTCTGGACTTTCACGTAGACCTAAACTTGGCCTTCTTTTTGTTTTAAAAATAAATTTATTAGGTGTCCGATCACACCTATAAAAAGGATCGGTGGCGACTCCCTTTGTTAATAAAATCGAAAGTTGGTTTTCAAATGTTTAATAAATCATCATAATTAGCGACCAACCGAAGGCGAAAATTTTTACGTCGCTACAGCTGGCGACTCCACTGGGGACGATTTTTGAGAGTCGAGTTGAATTAAACGCGTGTTGTCAAAATTTTCAAAGTTCCGTGTTCAAATTAATATTTAATCATGATCTTTAAGTTTTGTTTACGAAAAAATCATACATACATATCTCCTAATTTGTTTTATCTTTCGTTTTTCAGTTTTAAGTTTTATGGTTTTAGTTTTGTAGTTTTAAAATAAATGAAAGGTTTGCAAGTTTCTCCCACACACCGTGCACTTGCATTTTGCATAACATGAGCTCTCTACTCGGTCCTAGTCCGTTTAAGTGAAAGTAAACGCTACGCCTTCGTGAGTTAACTCGTCCCTCCGTACAGGCTAGTTAATACTTTCGGGTTACATATGACTTATGCTTTTGTGAGTTAACTCATCCCTCCGCATAGGTATAAGTAAATGTAGTCCCTCGAATTGATCTCGTAAGCCTATGATTGGCCATGACCGAGGCTCTGTATTAATCTTAGTAGATGACAGTACAGACGATTCGAGTACCCATCTAGAACCAAAACCGCATATAGTGAACCATACGAGCCATCCAACTAGAGTCGTGCCGAACCTCCGTCTGTTTACTAGTCACCGAAATAAGTACACGGGAAAAACACATCTTACCTTTTGTTTCTTTTACATTTACGCTTTCTATGCAAGGGAATCGAGTCCATTGGACCAAGTAGCTTAATTTATTAGATTGTCTACAGTTTTTCTCTGTCCATATGTATTGTGCTAACCAAGTTTGTTTGTTTTTATTCTTATTTTACATCATGCATTATAGGCATCATATTAGGAAGGTGTTGACTAGAGATCGGTTCCCAAAAAATGGGTTTCTAATGGAAGAGTCAATTATACGAACAACCGAGAGGAATGCTGCGGTACGAGACTGGTCTCTAAAGACTCAGAAAGAAAGAGGGGATAGTCTAGTGGAGGGATGTATTGCCAATTTGCCCGAGCACGTAACTGTAAATGTTCGCTAGAATAACCTTGAAGATTTGGTTCGGGTTTAGAATTAGTGGGACTCGGATACTAGAGGTATCTTCACCGAGAGATATGGAGACATAGTCAACTTGATTGCTGTCAACATAAACGAACAATTGATCCAAGCCATGGTCAGATTTTAGGATCCGGCTTATGCATGTTTTATCTTCAACCAAGAAGATCTAACTCCGACTATAGAGAAGTACGCTGCTTTGCTCCGTGTCGATAATGTACAACCCTATAAGATATATGTGAAGAAGCCTAAGCCAATGACCTTCAAGAAAAAGTTGGTAAAATTGACAGACATGACTGACACGTGGGTCGAAAAATAGATAAAGAAGAAGAATGAAACCATTTGCATCCCATGGTCTTCCCTATGAGACTTGGTTCTGAACCATCCTGACATGTTGAAAAGGGTAAATTTGTTCGCTCTGGCCATTTACGGTTTGATCATCTTCCCGAAGGTCCTTGGACACATAGAAGATGCGGTGGTAGATTTCTTCGAAAGATTAAAACAAGGAATCAACCCCGTCCCAACTATCCTGGCCGAAACCTTCAGATCACTAAGTAGCTGTAGGAAGAAAGGGGAAGGTCGTTTTATCGGATGCGTGCAGTTACTCAATGTTTGGATTCTGAGCCACTTCTGGAAAGTAGAGCGCATACCGTTCCATATGTTTTCTAAAACATTCTCCTCGTTAGAAGCTTATCTCAAGAAAGAATGGCCGAAGGAGGTCACCGAACAACACTGGGTCTCAGTCTTTTAGAATCTTCATGCCGATGACGTAACTTGGAGAGCCCCATGGATACGCCCGTCAGTTCTGCTATACAAGGTTGGAGATCAAGATTGGGTGCCACTACTCAGGTTATGGGGAGGAGTTGGATATGCTCCGTTAATGGTCCAAAGGCAATTTTCTTCACGACAATTCGTACCCACCACAGGAGGATTAGCACAATCAGAGTTTACTTTTGCGGGTGAAGGATATATGAAGAGGGTCTGAGATACTGCAAAGTCTTGGAAGAGAATTCATCACATGGAATTAGCTCTATATGCTGATACCCTCACCCAAGATTACGACATATGGAGAAAGCAACAGGTGAACACCCAGCAAATCTCGTCGACAAATTACACCGTCCAGAATCCTTTCTCGACAGAAGTACCATCCGAGCTAGAAATAACAAGACAGGAATTTGAGCGTGAAAAGGTCAAAATGTTGCGGGACATTAGTATTCTTCAAGAAGAAAATTAACAGTTGAAGATCGACGTCTAGATCGAAAGGTCTAAAACCGAGAAAGTACAAAAAGAAGTTGAAGTCGTAAGAAATGACTTAAGGGACCTTCATCTGGAAAATAAAAAGTTAAGAGTCACTATCAAGAATAGTGGGTTGGGTAAGTCGTCAACAGAATGGAGAGAAGAATTAAACAATGCTAAAGGCGGGATGAAATTTTGGAAAAAGAGGACAGAGAAGGAGGAGGAAAAGTTTGCGCGGGTCATAATAGAATTGAGAAAGAAAAGCGCTGAACATGAAGCTATGTCTACCAAATGGACAACCAGTCAATCTGAATGTCAAAGCTTAAGAGAAAGGGTACAGGTCTAGAAAATGTGTTGCGAACTCGTCAGCAACAATTGGATACTCTCTTAAAAGCCTTGGAAGAAAAGAATATCAATATGATAGAGACACTCACGCTTATAAAACAGACCTCCAAGAAAGAGAAATGCAACTTAGCTTTTTGATCAACAAAATCCGTGAAGCGGCTGTGCATATGGTACAACTATCAGATGAAGAAGAGGATCTCAGTTGCCAATTCCCACCTAGCCAACAATCGAGCATATCGGAGTTCTTAGAGCGAGTAAAGAAATATAGCGATATAGCTAGGAAGTTTGTGTAATGGCCGAATCAAAAATGGTGAAATGTTTTGTAATGAACTCTTTTGATGAATGAAATGCCTAATAGGGACTACCTCGAGATCAACACCAATTTCTCCTATTTCTTTCATGACTGACATTCATTCAACATTTATTCATTCATTCATTGCATATATACATATCCCATAATCATTCGCTAAGGTTAGAATCATATAATTCGCAGTTGCAACACTTCAAATCTGGAACCACGCCATTCGTATAAAACGCGTCGACAAGCTAGAGCAATGGAGGCTGAGTTCAATGAAAGAATCGAAAGGATGGAAAGAGTCTAGAAGGAATTACAAGAACAACTGGCTAAGTCACAGCAAGAAACAAGGGATTTGATAGTAAAATCTCGAGAGGAATCACTTGAACAAAAGGATCAAATGGCTAGAATGATGGAGATGATGTCAGTTTTGGTCAAAGGAAAAGGACACATGCAGAACCCCGACAGTATGGAACCTTAATCAAGAATTAATCATGACCAGGATCCACTCTATCCCCCAGGATTCACTCCACCACATGCCCACGTAGCACAAAGAAGGTATACTCAAGGGGAATCCGCAGGCTTGGAACAACGACCTATGCCATTTGCTCATCTAGGGCAAGGAACATATATGTCAAATCCCGGAGCAACCCCTGCCAATCCTGTAGTTCCAGATTTAGATGGTCCAGTCGAAATAGCCAAGTTGAAAATAGATGATCACGAGGCTCAAGAGAAGTATAGGAGTTTGGAAGAAAGACTCAAGGCAATAGAATGCACCGAAGCCTTCTAGGTACTAGGTGCTAAAGAACTCAGTTTGGTACCTGATCTAATTCTACCTCCGAAGTTCAAGGTGCCTGACTTCAAAAAATACGATGGGACAAGATGTCCAAAAGCACATCTTGTCGTGTTTTACCGAAAAATGATCAGTTACGTGAACGAAGATAAGCTACTTGTACATTGTTTTCAAGATAGTCTTATAAGATCGGCTCTTCGATGGTACAACCAGCTCAGTAAGGAAAGGATCCGATCTTAGAAAGACTTGGCGTTGGCATTCTGTGAGCAGTACAAGCATGTATTAGATATGGTTCCAGATCGGATGACTTTACAAATGATGGAGAAAAAGCTGTCAGAAACTTTTAGATAGTATGCGCAGAGATGGAGGGGCGTCTCAGCCTAAGTGGAACCCCCTCTTACGAAAACGGAGATAACCATCCTTTTTATCAACACCTTAAAGACTCCATTTTATGACAAACTAGTGGGAAGAGCCACGAAGGACTTCGCGGATATTGTAATATCAGGTGAGCTTATAGAGAATGTCGTCAAGAGCGGTAGAATGGAAGGTCAAGAAAGTTCAAGAAGGGTAGCGCCCATGAAGAAGAAAGAACCAGAAGCCCACATGGTGGGAATGAGAAGCCGTTATACCCCTAATCTGTATCCAAACCAACCCCGACCTCGAAATTATCCACCTCCGAATTTCTATTATCCTCCTCAAACCCCTTACTACCAAACACCGCCTCTTACTCTTCTTACCCCATTTAAGCCACAAGTAACTCGAGACCAACCGCCATATTCCCACAAAATACAATACCCGCCCAAGATCAACCCAAAAACGAGCAGAGGCAAGCAAAACCCAATTTCGATAGACCATAATTTACCCCTATTCCTGTGTCATATGGGGAACTGTACCCAAAACTTTTAGAGAAGCAATTGATATCCCCGCATTATATGGCACCCTTGAGGCCCCTATACCCGAAATGGTACGACCCAAATGCTAGTTGTGTGTACCACGCCGGGAACCAGGGACACTCTACGGAAAATTGCTTTGCCTTCAAAAGGAGAGTTCAAGGACTCATTGATGCGGGTATTCTGCAATTTGATGGTACTGGCGGTACAACCGGGAACCCATTCCCTAACCATACCGAAGGAAATGTGAGCACAGTAGGGAAAGAAGATGAATGGCAAGTCAGAAGATGTGTTTCAGAAATAAGGACGCCTCTGCAGAAAATCTAGGAGGCACTGGTTAAGAAGGGATTGCTCTATCGCCCCGACGATAATTTCAGAAAAGAATGTCAGGTTTTTTGTGATTTTCATGGAATTGTAAGGCACGACATTCAATCATGTGAGAAATTTAAAAGGTTACTGCAAGACCGGATAGATAACAAGGAGATTGAGATCATTAATGAAAGAGAGGCCAATGAGAGAGAAGTATGTGCCTCTGACAATCAATCGTCAGGTTTTCCGTATAGCGCCGATCGACCATTCGTAATTTATTACGATGCAAGGAAGGAACTGGTGAAACCAAAAATGATAATTGAAGTACCATCTCCTTTCCCTTACAAGGATAATAAAGTAGTACCATGGAAATACGACGTCAATATCGTCACACCTGAAGACGAAAAATCCAAAGCTGTAACTAGAAACGTTGGAGAAGTAGGTCATTTCACTCGCAGTGGAAGATGTTATTCGAAAGAAGTCGAACCAGTGAAGAAGAATAGTGATTTGAAACAAAAAGGAAAGGCACCAATGTATGAGGCTGAAACTAAGCACGAAATTTCGCCCGAGTAACAAAAAACTAAAAAGCTGGTAGATGAGGAAGAAGCACGGGAATTCTTAAAGTTTATCAAACATGGTGAATACAACGTGGTAGAACAATTGAGTAAGCAACCAGTGTGAATCTCGGTATTATCTCTACTGTCGAATTCAGAACCACACCGGAACGCTCTGCTGAAAGTGTTAAATCAAGCTTATGTGGCAAACAATGTATCCGTTGAAAAACTGGATAGATGGATGAACAACTTGAATGCGGATAATTTCATTTCTTTTAGTGATGATGAAATACCACCCAATAGTAGAGGCTCAGTGAAAGTATTGCATATCACAACCCGTTGTAAGGGCTATATAATATTAAACGTGCTCATCGACAATGGATCGGCACTCAATGTCATGCCTTTGGCCACACTTTCTAGGATTCCGATAGATTTGTCCTATCTAAGGCCCTGCCATTCTACAATAAGAGTATTCGATGGAACAAGATGAGAAGTTATGGGAAAAATCGAGATCCCTCTAGAAGTGGGTCCCTACATATACGATGTTGAGTTTCAAGTCATTGACATTACATCATCATACAATTGTCTCTTAGGAAGACCTTAGATCCATTTTGCTGGAGCAGTCCCATCATCCCTCAATCAAAAGGTGAAATTTATCATGGATGGTTGTTTGGTCACTATCGAGGGAGAAGAAGACATTGTCGCATCTATCTCTGCTGATGCGCCATACCTCGAAGTAAGTAAAGACGCAGTAGAATGTTCCTTTCGATCCCTTGAATTTGTCAATGCCACATTCGTCGCTGAGGGTAATAGAGTTTCTTTGCCAAAACTATTGAGAAATACCAGGATAGGGGTCAAGTTAACTATAGGAAAGGGAGCTCGAGCGAGAAGAGGTTTAGGGAGATATCTGCAAGGAATAGTCAGGGCTCTAAAGCCAGTGTACCACAAGGCCCGATACGGTTTGGGGTTCCAACCGGACATGCATCAAAGAAGAAAACAGTGGAAGAAGGATCAAGAGAGAATGATTGCGAGAACTTTGGGCCGAGAAATAGAATAGGAGCCCATAACGTACCCTCCTTTGTCAAAAACATTTACATCTACAGGAATGATATACCCCAGACAGGATAATATACAAAGCACGCTGTTATTAATTGAAAGGGGTCTTCAGAATGTCAATATAAATGTCATTGACAAAGGAGCGATCGCAAGTAAAGACGTCTCAAGGATACGCCCTTGTCCCCTGGGTTTCAGGTTGAACAATTGGACTGCCGAGGATCTTCTTGTAGTTTATAAGTCTTCAGAGTAATGCTCAAACGTTAACATTCTGTTATGTCCTTAGATATAATAGAATTCTTTTGTAAGAGCCTGCATTCACTCTTTATCATTCAAATGAATATCAATGAAGATGCATTTCGTCATAATCTTTCACATTATCACTAATTTCATAATCATTTTCTCATTTCATAGCCAATCCTTACATTTGCCTCATGCCATGCCATAACATTTCGTTTGTTGGTTCCAATACTTGGATTCCCCTCTATAGTTTCCTTTTTCATTCAACTTTCAGGTGCTCAGATCTCAACAGCATGAACAAACCTGTTACGAGTCCTAAAATCGATTTTGAAAAGGTTGTTTGTTTAGGAGAATTCGAAGCCGAAGAAAATGCTGAAGACTATGTCTCATCTCCTGACTTGCTAAGAATGGTGAAACAAGAGGATAAACAGATTTTGCCTCATCAAGAATCTGTTGAAACAATAAATCTGGGAATTGAAGAAAAGAAGCAAGAAGTGAAGATTGGGACTTCTATTTAAGGGGGCACCAGGCATAATTTGATTGCTTTGCTCCGCGAGTACAAAGATGTATTCGCATGGTCATATCAGGACATGCCAGGATTGGATGAAGATGTAGCGGTCCATAAGCTCCCATTAAAGCCAGAATGCAAGCCCATTCAACAAAAGCTAAGACGGATGAGGTCTGAGATGTTGTTGAAGATAAAAGAGGAAGTCAAGAAGCAATTTGATGCTGGCTTCCTACACGCCTCTAAATATCCAGAATGGGTGGCTAACATAGTCCCGGTACCAAAGAAGGACGGTAAAGTACGAATGTGCGTGGATTATCGTGACTTGAATCGAGCAAGTCCTAAAGATAATTTTCCCTTACTACACATTGATACGTTGGTGGATAACACAGAAAAACATTCATTGTTTTCTTTCATGGACGGATTCTCAAGGTATAATCAGATCAAGATAGCCCCTGAGGATATGGAGAAAACTACATTCGTAACAATGTGAGGAACATTCTGCTACAAGGTGGCGCCATTTGGGTTAAAGAATGCTGGGGCAACATATCAGAGGGCTATGGTGACGTTATTTTATGACATGATGCATAAAGAAATAGAGGTCTACATCAACGATATGATTGTTAAATCCCGAGGGGAAGAAGAGCATGTAGTGAACCTGGAGAAATTGTTCGACAGACTGAGAAAGTTCCAGCTAAAGCTCAATCCGGCCAAATGTATGTTTGGGGAATTACTGGGTTTCATTGTCAGTGAAAGAGGTATCGAGGTTGATCCAGATAAAATAAAAGCCATTCAAGAGTTACCACCTTCGCGCACGCAAAAGGAAGTCAGAGGATTTTTAGGGAGGTTAAACTACATCGCCCGATTCATCGCTCAACTTACCAACCAATGCGACCCAATCTTTCTGCCACTTCGAAAACATAACCCGGGAGAATGGAATGAGGAATGCCAGGTGGCCTTTGATAAGATAAAACAATATTTGTCTAGTCCTCCAGTGCTAGTACCGCCAACTCCGGGAAGACTATTAATTTTGTATCTGACAGTGTTCGAAAATTCAATGGGTTGCGTACTGGGGCAGAATGACGAGTCAGGAAAGAAAGAAAAGGCGATCTACTACCTCAGCAAAAAGTTCACTGAATACGAGGTAAAGTATTTGTCTATTAAAAAAAACCTGTTGCGCTCTGGTTTGGGTAGCTCGGAGACTTAGGCAATATATGTTGTATCATACAACATGGTTTATTTCAAAGCTGGACCCAATAAAGTACATGATGGAATCACCTGCACTCTCAGGAAGAATAGCACGATGGCAGATTTTACTGTCAGAGTATGACATCGTCTATGTGAGTCAAAAGTCGATAAAAGGAAGTGCAATAGCTGACTTCTTAGCAACTCGAACAACGGAAGATTACAAGCCATTGAGATTTGATTTCCCAGATGAAGACTTGATGTGCATTACAGAAAAAGAATGCGAGTTACCAAAAGAGAAGTCATGGAAGATGAGCTTTGATGGTGCATTGAACGCATTGGGGCATGGGGTTGGAGCAGTCTTAGTATCGCCAGAAGGGAACCATTACCCACTCACTGCTAGGTTGAACTTCTTCTGTACTAATAACATAGCGGAATATGAGGCATGTATCATGGGACTTCGTACAGCTATTGAACGAAACGTCAAAACTTTAGAGGTATACGGAGACTCAGCCTTGGTAATTTACCAAATCCGTGGAGATTGGGAAGTGAGAGACTCAAAACTGGTTAAATACAGAGATCTGGTGGCAGAGTTGATTAAAGAATTCGAAGAAATAACTTTTAATTACCTCCCACGAGAAGAAAACCAATTGGCTGATGCCCTGGCCACTTTGGCTTCAATGTTCAAAGCAAACAGAGAAACAGAAATAATGCCTCTTCAAATGAGCATATATGAAGTCCCTGCACATTGTTTTAGCATTGAAAAAGAGCCAGATGGACGGCCATGGTTCCATGATATCTTAGAATATATCAAGAATCGAAATATCCCGAACAAGCAAACGAGAACGATAAAAGAACAATCAGAAGAATGGCAGTGGGATTCGTTCTTGAGGGGGACATCCTGTACAAAAGAGGAAAAGATCAGGTGCTCTTGAGATGCGTAGATGCTACTGAAGCCAAAAAAATACTTAAGGATGTCCATGAGGGAATTTGCGGGACACATGCCAATGGTTTCACTATGGCCAGGAAGATTATGAGACTCGGATATTACTGGTTGACGATGGAAAGTGACTGCATTAATTTCACACGAGAATGCCACAAATGTCAAATTTATGGTGATAAAATTCATGTAGGCCCTTTGCCCCTTCACGTCATGACTTCTCCGTAGCCTTTTTCTATGTGGGGCATGGATGTTATAGGGCCAATTTCCCCAAAAGCTTCTAATGGACACCGATTCATTTTTGTGGTTATTGATTACTTCACAAAATGGATAGAAGCCGCATCGTTTGCCAATGTGACGAAGATTGCAGTTTGCAGGTTTTTGAAAAGGGAAATCATTTGTCGATATGGTTTACCTAAAAGAATAATTTCAGATAACACCTTGAATTTGAACAACAAGATGATGAAAGAAGTGTGTGAGCAATTCCAAATAAAGCATCATAACTCCTCGCCCTATCGCCCAAAGATGAACGGAGCCGTCGAAGCGGCCAACAAGAATATTAAAAAGATTATTGGGAAAATGACCGAGACATATAAAGACTGGCACGAGAAGCTACCATTTGCTTTGTATGCATATCGTACATCTGTACGGATATCTACGGGGGCAACTCCTTTCTCTCTGGTCTATGGAATGGAAGCTGTGCTACCTATCAAAGTGGAGATCCCCTCTCTACGAGTCTTAATGGAGTCGAAATTAGAGGAAGCAGAATGGGTTCGAGCTCAATATGACCAGTTAAATCTCATCGAAGAAAAATGTCTAAAGGCAATTTGTCATGGA
This sequence comes from Gossypium hirsutum, assembly GCF_007990345.1. Taxonomy (NCBI): domain Eukaryota; kingdom Viridiplantae; phylum Streptophyta; class Magnoliopsida; order Malvales; family Malvaceae; genus Gossypium; species Gossypium hirsutum. The sequence goes on along the minus strand of NC_053432.1, from coordinate 56,959,573 downwards.
CAGATATACCAGAAGAGAATGATCGCGGCTCATGATAAGAAGGTACGGCCAAGAGAATTCCAAAAAAGGAGAACTCGTGCTGAGAAAGATTCTCTCAATACAAAGAGACCTGCGAGGAAAATGGGCACCGAATTGGGAAGGACCATACGTCGTAAAGAAGGCATTCTCAGGCGGAGCTTTGATTCTCACCGAGATGGATGGGAAGGAGTTACCGAATCCAGTGAACTCAGATGCTGTAAAGAAATATTATGCTTGAAAAAGGAAACCAAGATGAAAACCAAGTTGAAAACCCGAAAAGGGCATCTTAAAAAAAGAGAGAAAAAAGGGATCAAGGTAAAAACCCGAAAATGGCGTATTGATTAAACACAAAAGATTAGGATGAAAACCCGAAAGGGCATTCTAATGAAGCAAACCCGGGCTTAAAGAACAAGGTGTTTTGAACGGTGGGTCAAATAGTGAGACTACAGTATCTGAAGCATTTCTGAAAGCTCGAAATCTTCTACACAAGAAGCCATGCTCGATTGATTGAGGAACGTGGAAGAGTTCATGCATTGAATATCTATAGCATTTGTATTCATTGAATGCAACCCCTTTCCTCTTTATGACACTCTTTTACTATTATTGGTTAACTTTCTTTGTTTGCTATATTTGAAATGAATAAATGTGAGGTATCCTTTTGTCCCTACCTGACCATTTTCATACATCTCATTATGTGGTTCAATTACATGATAAACAGTGAAATGACATACTCTAAACAAAAGAAATGTTAAGTATTAAGAATTTGATAAGTACAAGAGTCTCAACGCAAGGACAAAGCTCAACTAAAGGCAAAAGAGTGATATCTGAGAAAACACAGATTATTCGTGAAGCTTGAGGACGGGTACGGGTACTGAAGAGAAAGTCAAGAGTCAAAGCAATGAACGCGGATCATCAAAAATCATGACGAAAAAAGGATATATGACAAACATGCCAAAGGCGCATAGCATAATCATGTAGGCATAAAGGCATTTAAGACAAACATATGCATATCATGATAACGTTATGCATGACATCTACAGGTACTCCAATAGAGCGAGAGGACGTGATGACATCTGTACTGAATTAAAGGAAAAGACACTAGAGTTCCACTAGATAACATGTTTTGGTATTCTGATGTTTTTATTTCTGTTTCGAAAAAATCAACTCATATTACGATAGGTGAGTTGAGCCTCAAGACACATTGAGGTATTTTCAATTTCTGCTTTTCAAGAAAATCAACTCATATTGCGAGAGGTGAGTTGAGCCTCAAGACACGTTGAGGTATTTTCAATTCCTGTTCAATTTATGTTTTTCAAAAATCAACTCATATTGCGAGAGGTGAGTTGAGCCTCAGGACACGCTGAGGTAATTTCAATTTCTGTTTTTCAAAAATCAACTCATATTGCGAGAGGTGAGTTGAGCCTCAAGACACGCCGGGGTATTTTCAATTTCTGTTTTTTCAAAAAGATCAACTCACGTTGCGAGAGGTGAGTTGAGCCTTGGGTCACACGCCGAGGTATTTTCAATTTCTGTTTTTTCAAAAAGATCAACTCACGTTGCGAGAGGTGAGTTAAGCCTCGGGTCACACGCCGAGGTATTTTCAATTTCTGTTTTTTCAAAAAGATCAACTCACGTTGCGAGAGGTGAGTTGAGCCTCAGGACACGCTGAGGTAATTTCAATTTCTGTTTTTCAAAAATCAACTCATATTGCGAGAGGTGAGTTGAGCCTTAGCTCACGCGCTGAGCTATTTCTGTCTTAATGTCTGTTTTTAAAAAAATTCATATTGCGAGAAATGAGTTGAGCTCGGAATCACATGCTGAGTAAAAGATAATATTGGAGTTAATTGAAGATACAGATTTTACATCCCTGAAGTTACAGTGAAGCTAATTGAAGTTTAGTAGAGAAGATCGAGGCTACAAATCTCTTCTCCTTAAATCTCTGAAGTTGTAGTGGAGTGAATCAAAGCAACAATTCCTATGCCCCTGAAGATGCAGTGGGATGAAACGAGGCTATTAAAAGAAAAGAAGTACCAAGAAGTTAAGATTCAGCGAGACTAAGCAAAATTGGCCATTTTTGAGTCTTTGCTCCATTCTCGTTACACGACAATGAGCAAAGAGGGGCAGCTGTAATGGCTAATTTTTGGCCCAGACAAATAAAAAATAACAAAACCCAATAAACCAAATAAATAAAGTCCAAAGTACAAAACTAAAAGACTAGCCCAACAGGCCCAAATCAACCTAGCCCAGTAAACATTTTCCAAAAAAAAAAAGAGGAAACCTTAGCAGCTCCCCAAGCCTCCAGCCGCCGCACGCTAGGCCAACCATGGGCCACCTTGCGCACTACCACCACCACACCCCGCGCATGCCCTTCTCCTCCATGCGTCTGACACCGCCTGCAAAACGAGACACAACTATAGAGAACAGAGCAAAAACGCAACAAACAATAGAAATTTTCTTGGTATTTGGCTATAAAAAGCCTCAATCGAAAATATGTAGGGGGTTCTTTCGAAATACAAAAAGTTGGTATCAAAAACAAAAGAAAAAAGAAAAGCTTAGAAGGTGAACTTCAATTTTTTTTCCTCTGTTATCTCAATCTTTCTATTTATCTTTGCTTTGTTTTATTTTTTATTTCATCAACTTACTTTAAAACAAAAAAGAATCAAGGAAGAAGAGAGTCTTACCGGATCTACCCCGTGGCCGCTCCCCTCTCCGTTCGGCGCGATGAACCACCGGGGATGATGGGTGTTGAAACCCTAGCTGAAGAAAGGAGGGAGAGATAAAAAGGGGGTTTGAAGGCATTAAGTTTTTTAGAAAAAAATATATAAAGGTTAAAATGGTTTTAAAATAAAAGCTTAATTGAAAAGTCAAAGGTGAAACGGCGCCACTAACTCCATGATTTGTATGTTTCTACTTTTAGGGATATTTGTCCCCCTGGTCCCTCAACCTCTCCAGTGCGCTGCAATTTAGTGCTTTAGTTACCTTTTTCCTATGATTTTGCAATTTGGCCACCTAATTCTCTGAGGTTTTCAATTTAGCCCCGTACCAAGCGCTGCGTTTTAATGATTGGGGATATTTCTATTTTCGGTCCTCCCATGTTGCGCGCATATTGCAATCTGGTCCTCTCCTCCTTATTTTCTTTTCAAATCTGCCCCACAACTTTGTTTTTAGTTTAATTTTAGTCCTATTTTCGTTTATTTTCATTTTTTATTTAAATATCCTTGTTATTTTCATATTATTGATATTATTATTATTATTATTATGTGCTTTTGTTATATGCGTATATATATATGTATTTGTATTAGGTTTTTTATTTATTCTATTTTAATATTTTTAATGCTATACTTGCCTTTATATTTCAACATTATTATTATTATTATTACCAATGTTTATATATGTTTTATGTATATATGTATATATATATTTACGTATAGGCTTATTTTATTACTTTACTTCAATATCTTTATTGTATTTGTTTTTGTGTTTCAATATTGTTATTATATTTATTATTATTATCATTATAATAGTGTATATTTCTATTTAAGTACATAGATTTATATATATAGTATTTTTGTTATGTTACATTGTTCTTTTTTTGTATTTTAATACCATTACTATTATAATCATTAACCGTAGTATATGTTTTGTTATATACGTATATATTTTATATATTATGTATATTATTATTTTTATTATACATATTACGTATATATTAAATATCGTATTATTCATGTATTATATCATATATGCACATATCTTTAATATATATAAGTATATCTTTATGTAATATTAGTATTATTATTAATATTAATATGTTTTTTTAACATTGTAATTATATGTGTATATATTATGTAAAACGTTTTAATATTATATTATATATATGTTTTATATATATTATGAACATGTATTTTCAATATTATTAGTTAAATTTTTGTATATATTACCCTATGTACATATTTTAATAATACAAGTTACATATAACTTTTTTACTATCTTATGTATATACTTCAAACACTATATATAGTATATTTCTAACACTATTACTATTTATATATACATATACATATTACATATATACTCTTAATTATCTTTATATGTATATTCATCGTGTTCTCATTGTGTTCTCGTATTTCATACTATTGTTACATTTAATATCGCGTGCATAGTCATTGTTTTTAATACTATTGTTGTATGTATTATGTGCCTTGATGTATTTCCAACTATTATCTTTCGTTTCCCGCCCATTTTTATATATTACCCCGTTGTTCATTATTTTAAAATATTTATTCGTGTTTTTATTTATTTCAATAAGCAAGGCAACGTACCGATTTAAACACTATGTCATCGATTTCATCACTATGTTGGGTGAATATCAATCGACTCATGTTAAAACGGTATATCCTTCTCAAAAGAAAACGAAACTTGAAATTTCTCGTGTTTTGATCGGATCACGATTCAATGTTACTTTGGACTTGCAATTTTGAAAATTAAGACAACACTTGTTTATAAGATACCAATTTTGGGAGTCGCGAGGGTGCTAATACCTTCCTCGCGCGTAACCGACTCCCGAACCCAAATTTTTCTCTGGACTTTCACGTAGACCTAAACTTTGCCTTCTTTTTGTTTTAAAAATAAATTTATTAGGTGTCCGATCACACCTATAAAAAGGATCGGTGGCGACTCCCTTTGTTAATAAAATCAAAAGTTGGTTTTCAAATGTTTAATAAATCATCACAATTAGCGACCAACCGAAAGCGAAAATTTTTACGTCGCTACACTCAGATGAGCCATGTAACAGGACACTTATCCAAGCTAAACAGGAAACTCATAAGAGTTTTACTCAGGAAGCTCATAGAACTTATCAAATATCTCCGAAGAGATAATATTAGGGAGCACTGGATAAGGTAACAGGGAATTCAAGAGAGCCATGTCAGGAAGCTCATAACAGCCTATATCAAGACACTCACGTAGAGCTACGTCTTTGTCTGCATTATATGCTGGACCACAACCAATCGAATCATGTAACAGGATGCTCACAAAGAGCTACGGTAGTGCGCAACACATGCTAAATCACTATCGATCAGGATGCTCGCAGGAACTATATATCAGGATGCTCGAGAGGGCTTTTATCAAGATTACTTGTCTGAGCTAAATCTTGTCCACAACATATGCAGGACCTTAATATTAATACAGCAAAATACTATATTCATCGACTTTCATTTATTCAAACGAGATTTAACATTTTTCAGGCATTATCAAGCATGTGATTATTTCATAAATTTATAATATTCATATAATTCAAATAAGTACATTCCACATTCATTTCAAGCATAAAAATAACATATTTTTATCATTTATCATTTATCGGGTATATCATTTATTTCAGGCATTATCACTTATCGGGCTTTGTCGGATATGTTTTCAATGTCATATATATATGATATTTATACAATTCACAATCACAACATTTAATTCAAGCATATAAATATACACAATTTAGTTACACGAACTTACCTCGACAAATGTTCATGTACGTAAAATCTACTAATCCGACATTTTTCTCTTTTCCTCGTTCTAACTCTAAATTTGGTCTATCCGGATCTATACAAGTAAATTTAACATCAATTTAATAAAATTTAAACACAATTCAGTCCAATTCACATCTTAAGAAAAATTACCATTTTGCCCCTAAACTTTTAATTAATGACAATTTCATCCCTAGGCTCTGAAAATGAAATTCATGCAATTTAATCTTTGTTCCAAGCCTAGCCGATTTTTACATGTAACATTTACAGCCCATGTATTTCATAAAATTCATGATTTTTCCATAAATTTTACAACTTTTTAATTTAGTCCTGAAATCATGTTTTCATCAAAATTCACTTTGTAAAAGTTGTTTATCTATCAACAACCTTTCATATTCTACCATAAATTTCAACATATTCATTCATGGAAAAATTTTCATACTTTGATAACTTTACAACTTGATCCCTAAAATAGCTAGATTAGGTTATCCCGATTTCAAAAATATAAAAATTACTAAAAACGGGAATTGAATACTTACCTAATTAGCCAAGAAAGCTTTCTTTCTCTTTCCTAGGGTTTCCATGCATTTTGGGGAAGAAGATGACATAAAATGATGATATTTTGTTATTTAATTAATTTATCACCTTTTATTTTTCATCTTTCCAATTTCATCATTTTCTTTATTTTATTTTCCATGGATGAATCATCATCCTTAACAAATAAGCATTTTTAGTGGTCTAATTATCATATAAGGACGTCCACTTTAAATCTCTATAGCTATTTAATCCTTTTAGCTATTAGAACTCAACTTTTGCACTTTGTGCAATTTAGTCCTTTATCAAATTAAACATGTAATCAATAAAATTTCTTTACAAAATTTTCACACAATATTGTTATCATACTGTAGATCATAAAATAGTATTAAAATAATTTTTTTATTTCTGAATTCGAATCTGTGGTCCCGAAACCACTGTTCTGATTTTATCAAAAATGGGCTGTTATATACCCTATGCTTGAAAAAAATAAAATCTAAATTTTATCATTATTTCTTCTAGCCCTATTTTTAGGATATGAAAATCTCTCTCCCTTAAAAAAATTCATCCTCAAATTTTACCTTACCTTATCAGAACAAGTGAGGATTTGTTGACGAATCAACTCCTCAGGTTCCCATGTTTTTTCTTTGGTTCCATGGTTTTTCCATAAAACTTAACTAGAGGAATTTGTTTATATCTAAGAGTTTTATCCTCCCTATCTATTATTTTAATTGGTTCCTTTTCAAAAGATAAGTCTGGTCGAAGCTCAATCTCTTCAATGGGAATGATATGGGAATGATTAGAACGATAGTGTCGTAACAGGGACACATGGAACACATTGTGGATTCGATCTAACTCAGGAGGTAGTTCAAGTTGGTAAGCCACTAGGCCAATTCGCTTCTGTAATCAATAAGGACCATTAACCCAAGAGGAATAAAAGTTGGCTGTCAGCATCTGAAGCTTGGATGTATTGGTCATTTCATGAGCCGTTTCTAGCATTTCTAAGGCCTAATTGGTTTTAGTAAACTTTGAAATCCTTTTGAACTCTTGTGCATCTACCCCATAGAAAATAACATAAAGTGTTTTGGAGTTTATATTAACAACCCTTTCTTCTTCAATAGTCCAGGTTGCCTCAGCCTTAAGAGTTTTTACTCCATCAATTTCAATGAAGGGACGGGGCCATCCAATTAAAACAACCCTCCAGTTTTGATCCTCTATTGATTTAATAAATGTGTTCATCTTGGCTTTCCAATATGCATAATTTACTCCATCGAGCATAGAGGGTATGAGACTGAAGATCCTTCCATTGCAAGCAAGTATATCAACCAGGAAAATCAATATTTATGTTAACTGAAAGTGTGATAACCCGAATTAGGGCCTAATCAGAATAGTGGTTTCGGGACCACAAAATCTGAGATATAAATAATTATTTTATGATTATTTTGAGGTCTATGATATGATTGCATGATTGTGTAAAAATTTCGTGAAGAAATTCTATGCATAAAGTGCTTAATTTGAAGTTAGGGACTAAATTGAATAAGTTACAAAACTTGCATTCTAGAAGTTTCTAATATGAAATTGCTTCGAAATATTAATTAAGAGGTCTTAAATAGCAATTTAGCCAATTTCTAAGTTTATGGACAAAAATTAGACATGGATGAAATTTTTGAAAGTTTAGTAAGGAAGGGCATTATGGTCATTTGGATATTAAATGAAATAAAATGGGAAAAATAAAACAAAAATGATCATCTTCTCCATAAGTTGCTACTGAATTTTTCTCTCCACCATAGCTAGGGTTTCAACACTTATAAGCCTTGATTGTAAGTGATTTATATGCCCGTTTTTAATGTTCTTTACATTTTTGAAATCATCGTAGCTCGGTTTACCTATTTCTACCAATATTTTGAGCTAGGGTTTATATTTAAAATTTTACCCATGGATGAAATGTATGAATTTTGATGTTTGATGGTAGAATATGAAGTTTGAGATTGTGTTAAATAACTTTTGCTAAGTGATTTTTCGTAGAAACGAGTAAAATGATATAATCGGTAAAAATACCTAATATTAATCAGTACATGTTAAAGTGTGAATTTGATGTTGCTATAGAAGGGAAAAATGATTAGCATGTCATAAAACATAAGAAAATAGGATGAGGTTTAATTTATGAGCCTTGGGGTAAAAGTGTAAATATGTGAAAGTTTAGGGGCAAAATAGTAATTTTGCCAAAGTTAGTACTAGGGGCTGTTTTGATGAATGTGTGTATTAAATAAATTAATTTGGTATTATAGATCAAGAGAAAAGAGATTCGAGTCGAGATCGGGGGAAAAATAAAGTTTACGAGGAATAGGCTCGATTATTCTCATTTTGTATCGAGGTAAGTTCATATGTAAATATTATAATATAACCGTTATTTTAAATCATTTAAAACTATTTATACAATATTATGATTGTTATCATGCAATTCTATGCTTTGTGGTCATTGTTGGACAACATGCAAAAATTTTATGAATTATGTGAAAAATGTAAAAGACTACCGAAGTATGGTCATTGGTATCCCAAGAAGAATGGTAAAGGAGTATGAACGAGGAAAGTCCCGTTGAACCTTAGGAATACATTAGGATATTTGGGCATCTGAGCTCGTTGAGTTAAGTCCGAGTTCACTTATGGATGCAAATGTCCGAGCTCGTTGAGTTGAGTCCGAGTTCATAAGATGTAACTAGGCATCCGAGCTCGTTGAGTTGAGTCCGAGTTCACTTATGGATGCGAACGCCCGAGCTCATTGAGTTGAGTCCGATTTCGCTTATGGGCGGGTTACACGGTAGCTTGGCTACATATGTGGCACTTATGTGCAAACTTTCCATGTATCCGAGTTATATTCCAATGTGTTCAATTGGTAAAATTCTAGTGAAATGGAAGAATACTCAAGATGCAAGTGACGTATTGATAAGTGTTGTGGAATGGGTACTTTGGCCAGGTATGTACTTAACCCTCGGGTTGAGACTTGATACGACAACAATAATATGGTAAGATGATGAATGATGAATAGAAATGTGATATATGTTTTGGTGATATTATGTTAATGTTGGTTGGTATAATTGCTTTGTTAAGTTATTTGTTATTTGCATGTGGACTTACTAAGCATTTATGCTTACTCCCTCCTTTTCATTCTTTTTAGTTTTGACAAGTCAATTTGGAGATCGGGACGGTCGGAGGCACGCTCACACTATCACTGGACAATCGCGGTATAATGACTTGTAATTTTTGGAAATATGGCATGTATAACATTCCAATCATTTTGTGTATAATCTTACAATATGGCCCATGGATGGAATAGAAATGTTGAGAATGATTAGCTATTGGAATGGCTAATCAAGTTTATATATGATAACATGTATGCTTTGTGTCTTAACTAAACCATGAAAATCCTTGGAAAGGTAAAATTGGCCACAAAACAGAATCAGATAGCAGCAGTTACGTGAATTTGAAAAATCACTAAAAATAGTAGAAATGGAATTAAATGATGAATAAGTTATGGAATTGAAGCTTGATGAATTTTCGTATGGAAGAAACGAAACAGGTAAATGAGTTATATTTTATGAAATATTTATGTTTTGGTGGAACAGGGTCAGAGCGATCTCTGAATCCCCTGTTCTGACTTTAAAAATTTACCATAAATTGTACAAAAACAATTAGTAGTTTTACCTTACATGTATGAAATACTTATTGAGTCTAGTTTTATGAGAAACAAACGGTATAGTCGTTGAAACTCTGTACAGGGAGATATCTAATTCGTAATACACAGGGGTCAGAGTAGCCAAACCCTGAAACAGGGGAGATTTTAACTAATAAACTGTACTAATTGACCTGACCAAAAATTCTAGAAAAAAATTAGTAAGTAGATATATGAGTCTAGTTCTAGGAAAAATTTACGAAATTGTATTTTGAGTTTCGTAACTCGAGATATGGATTTTTTAATGACTGTGATGCAGTTAGCCAGCTTGTCTAGAAATTCTAAAATAAATTGTTTGAGCTGTTTAATTAATGAATTAAGTCCGTTAACACCTCGTGCTTGACTCCGGCGACGGTTTCGAGTACGGGGGCGTTACAAAAAGGCTCTAATGCCAATTGTAGAAATGATTTGGTACTTGTTTGCAAACAAAAACTGTGGCTAAACTAGTGCCCACAGTTTTAACCACGAAACCAAAAGTGCGAAAAAATAAAGAAGACCGAGATTGTTTATGCAATTCAACCTCAGTCTACTTTTACAGAGCCTTGCCTAGAGCAATGATCCAATATCTTTCTCACAGTATAACCACTTTATTTAAGTCCTAAATGTAACAGCCCAATTTTCAGTGGTGTCAGAAACAGTGATTTGAGATCACTAAATTCGATGAGTAAGTTCAAAAATTTTAATAAATTAATATTTATGAGTCAAGTGTGATTTTAGAAATATTTTCTGAATTAGTAAAATTTGTGATTTAAAAGAATTTATTAGATAAATTGGGTCGAAAACGAGGTACTGAGACCTCGATTTCATAAATCGAGCCGTAAATATTTGTAAAAATATTTACGGAGTGTTAGTGAGTTAGTATTAAAGTTTCGTTAGAAACTTTTAACGTTTTGATAGTTAATAAAATAAAAATGACTAAATTAAAAAAAGTGTAAAATTTGCTAAAATAATTAAATAGCTCAAGTGATAAATAAATGACTTAATGGGCAAATTAGCCCAAAGTGGATGGCTGAAACGGTGTAAGCATAAAAAAAATAAAGAAATTGGATGATTAAGAGACAAAATGGGAAATAAAATAAAATTTAATTAGATAAAAATAGGATTTAAAATAAATCTAGACATTTCTTCACAATTCTTCAGCGAAAAACACCATAGGATGTCTCCAAGAAGCTGGTTTTTCATAGTTTTACTCCATGTGAGTTTAATTCTTGATTATTTCTTGTAATTTTTATGTTTTTGAGACTTTTATAAATAGGTCCAACTATTTATTTCATTAGTTTTTGATTCTATAGGTAATTTTGAAAGTTACCATTGATGAGTTCTATATTTTTATGATGAATTAACATGGATTTGAAGCTTTAATTTTGTTATATGATAATTTTATTAAGTAATTTTGATAGATATTGATTTTAGGACCTAATTGTGAAAAAGATTATATCTTAGGGTTTGGCATGAAATTCAGAATGTCAAAGAATGTGAAATAGCCTATAATAATTAGGTAAAGTGTTAATTTAGAAAAATTATCTCAATTGATGGGTTAATTGATCAGGGACTAAATTGTAAAAACTGTAAAAGTTGAGGTAAATATGTTATTTTAAAAATTGAAGGGCATAAATTATGAAGTGAATTAGATGCTAATGAATGAATAATTTTACATTATAGATCAAGAATCTGAAGACAAATGCAGAAAAGAGAAATTAACAGATTAGTCCCTTAATTTCTACAACCTTTACAAACTACCCATATAAGTTTATATGGTTGAAATTTCATGATTAATTGTTAATTTAGGAATGATATAATGTATTATTTCATAATTTTTGTTATTGAAATATGATTATTGTAAAAATATGAAAATTGAATTGAAAGTTCAAATTAAGTGGAACGCAGGATTGAATACGACCATTTCGTGATAGAAGATAAATTGACGGATAAGCCCATGGTTGGACCATGGCAATATTTAAATGTAAGACCATAGTTGGGCTATAGCATTTTAGTGAAATGACCATAACTGAGTTATGGCACCGTTAACGTAAGACCATGGTTGGACCATGGTAGTAAATATATGTGTAAGACCATAGCTGGGCTATGACATCCTAATGATAAGACCATAACTGGGTTATGGCACTACAAATGTAAGACCATGGCAGGGTCATGGCAATATATGTGTAAGACCATAGTTGGACTATGGCATCAATAAAACGATGTACTCAAATTCGTAAGACACTCTCTAATTTGACAAAGATTCGTAAGTGTAATGTGGTACTAATGTGATAGAATTTAGGTAGTTATTGATATTGAGCTTAATCAAGTGAATTCATCATTTGAAGTTGTGAATGGCAGGAATTGTTAATGAAATGCTTGTTTAATTATATATATGTTATAATATGATCGGTAAGATTTTTATTTTAAGCCTATGAACTTACTAAGCTTCATTAAGTTTACCTGTGTCATTGAATGCTCTTTGTAGATTTTCAACAAGTTTGGAGAATCGGATCAACACATTGGACAACACTATCCAAATTACTCCGGTAGATTTTGTTAAATACCTTATGGTTTATATGGCATGTATAGGGTTAGTTTAAAAAATAGTTAAAATTGAAACATGGCTGTGAATGATTCATAAGTATATGTTTTTATGTATGTATTTAGTAGTAGTTTTTAGTAATCAAGGAATGGAGTTATTATGGTAAGTTTATGCAAATGAGTCTTGTGATTACATATTATGTTTAAACATGATTTTTGGCTTGTATTGGTTGCTTGATTGGAATGTATTAGAGTATATCAATGTTGTGTGCAGAATGATATTAAAAAGGGTGAGAAAAATGGCCTTAAAATGACCTATTTTTGTCCACACGGATAGAGACATGGGCTTGTGCCTCATCCGTGTGTGACATACGGCCTGGCACATGGGCATATGATTTGGTCGTATGTCCCCTGCACCTTGAAAATTCAAAATAGAATGCCCAGGTTTTTGCACACGACCTAGCACACGGGCGTGTGGCTTGGCCGTGTGACCCCTGCACTTTGTACATGCCCTAGCACACAAGCGTGTGGTTCGTCGTGTGACACAAGTCAGAGAGTTACACGAGCTGGGACACGACTGTGTGTCTTACATCGAATGCCCACATGGCCTAAGACACGAGCGTGTCTCCTGGCCGTGTCTCCTGCTCCTAAGAAAAATTTTGAGATTTTAGGAAATATTTCTTGAGTGTTCGATTTAGTCCCAATTCACTTCTAAAGTGTATATCGAGCCTCAAGGGCCCATCTAATGAACAATATGAGTGTTTTATAATTGATTATTGATATGAATAATAAAGGTTGTGAAATGTTTGTAATTAATCTGTAAAGTCGAGTAATGCTCCATAGCCCTATTCTGGCAACCGATAGGGGTTAGGGGTGTTACACTAACACCGGTCTAACTTTCACCAATTTAGTTACCTCACCATTGTACAAAGACTAGATCACTCTCGCATTAAGATTCCCTGTCAAAGGCTTATTCGTACAATCCCAGAGACTCTCTTACTTATAAAAACAATACAACATACATGTTCCTAACTTGAACAAATTTGTGCTCTCTCAAACTCTCGTTCTCTCTCTATTCATTTTAATCTAGACAAAACTTGAGTTTATATACTACTTAAGTTTTACTTACATAAGATTTATAGTTTAATCACTTTTCTATAAAGTAAAGCTAAAAATAATTCCATAAGAGTCTCGCTGTAATCCAATATCTTCAACTATAGAATGTGACTTTACTTGATCTGCAAGAACCAACCTTAAAGTCTTCGATTTCAGCTCAATTGGTCTTTATGTTTTGAGCTTTAACACATTCAAATATCTTCAAAAAGAGAGAGTCCAATGTTTTTCTCCTAAAATTTGTCAACTTGAAAATAGGCGAGGTTGACAATGAAACAATATATGAAGTTGTGGCAACTGTTTCAACAACAAAAACAACCACATAAACTTTCATTGCCTTCAAATGTGTCAATAATATATAAAATCACGAGTATGGAAAAACTTTTGAACTGATGAGGATATACTTCATTTTCCATCATATTACTAAATTCACATTTAAAAATAATTATAATATTTAATTTAGATTTATTAGATAAAAATTTGAAATAAAATAAAGGTTGTGATAATTATACATTTAAAAATAAATAGAATTTAAATTACAATTATTATTTTACAAAAATTGTGCTAATTTTAAAATGAAGTTATTATTTCAATATAACTCTAAGCAGAAAAGGTTATGATAATTATTATTTACAATTATTAGTTAAAAATTTTTGACGTAAAGAAAAGTTGTGCTCATTCTATCATTATAAAAAAACAAAAAGTTATTACTTGAATAGAATTCTAAACATCTTAATTATCCTTTTATTACTATTAGATTTAATTATGTTAATTAGTTATTATATTGAATAATGTTGCTTTACATTAATTACACAAAGTAAAATTATATTGTATGTTGGATATGTTAAAAATATTTTTAATTATTTACTGAAAAAATTTTAGTTATAATATGAGAATTAATAAGCTATATATTTTAATTATACTAAAAATTCAAATAATAAATATTATTTTTTGTTAATTATTATAATTAAAAATAAAATATTTAAAAAATTAATTAAATATTAAATGCATAAAATCACAACACATATAACATTAGAACAAGAAAATATTACATATATTAAAATTTAAAACATCACTTCTCGACCACATGAACCGATATTTGTAATAAGAACTAAGAAAATTTAATAAATTAAACCTTTATTTACCATTAAGTTTCAAAAGTGTTTTTCAAGTCAAGCCAACTTTTTTTTACAAAAGCATTAGTAGCTTTTCAAGTCAACTTAAAACGCTAAAAATTGTAGCTTTTGACTTTTCAAAAGCAAGTTTGGTGCTAAACTATAAATTTACCTTTCATTTATGTTAACTATAAAAAATAAATATGATTTATTTATTTAAATTAAATTTTACAAATAATTTATATTAGTTTTAAAATTTAAAATTTATATTTTATATACTAAAATATTAATAGTGAGTTACCATAAATTATTTTATTATATTTGTACTAAATTTTAAGTTGAATATTTGTTAATACAAAAATAATAATAATTTAACATCGTACTAATAATAACACGTGAAAATGATAATACTTTATATTTGGATTAATTATAATTTTTATTGTAATTAATTATAACTTAAAATTATATATTTAATATATTATAGTATTAACGATTTTAAGTTTATATATTACATGTATTACCTATATCATAATATTAATTACTTAATAATTTATTTTTAATAATTTAAGTTTATGCATTCCATATTATTATAATATTAACAAATTTAAATGTCTTTTAAATATATTTTTTCTACCCTATAACATCATATCTAAAATAAATATTTTATTTTCTAAAAAGCATACATCAAACTTTTTAAAAGGAATTTCTAAAAACATGAATGGTAAACTATCCCTAATTCTAACATCAAAATACAAAGAAATTAAGGTATAATCTTCATATCTCTCAATCTGTCAACCCGCATTGGAATACTTTTAAGGGTATCTGCATACCCAAGGAACCCATTTTCTCTACTCTTGTTCATACTACAAACATGTTGAAACCCAAAATGTAACACATTTCTAAGAGCTGCTGCACATGTAATTTCTTCCAATTTCGTCTTATATAATCCATGTTTTTCCACTATTTCATCCCAAACTTTGCTTTTATCCGCCATAAACTCAACAATATCGATCTTCTCCGACTCCACAAATGGGATAAATTTGAGATCGAATATGTCACACAACTTTATCCATAATTTTTTCCAAGTGAACATATCGCCATTAGTGCAATTAAAGGCTTGGTTCTTGGCACTGGGAGTCACTGCGGCCCATATATGCTGCTCGGCGAGCACACGTGCATCGGACATGTCACAAAAATGCTCCCATGTGTACTGAGTACCCGGATACCGAAATAGTAAGCCCTCGTGTTGACATATCAATGCGTACGCCGCTAATGTAAGTAGCGCGTTGTACACGCTTCTCGACGACACGCCTATTATGATCGACGAACGGTGCACGGAGTAGGTCAACTGTGGTGCGTATGATTCAATAAGGTCTTCTAGGGCGTAGTAGAAGTTGGGGTAAGGCAACCGGGGCAAATCCTCCACAAACGGTGGTTCATGAGGTAAGTAACCATGTCCTGACTCCGATGGATTATGTATCGGACCCATGTAATGTTGGGTACCTGTTTGAACCGTGACGTGGCTAAGCCTTGTACCACCGCCACCGTTGGGGCCGCCTTTCAGCACGTTGAGAACATTGGATAACATAGTTGCATTAACCGTAACGTTTACTTCTTCACTTTCACGAACTTGGATTGCCACCCAAAAAACATGGGTGACTTCACCGGAGACCGTAACAAGCTTACCAGCGGTGTCGCCGGCGTCGGTGGCGTCAAAAGCGATGTATTTATCGAGGACGGAAGAGGGGAACCAGGTTGGCATAGGACGTAAAGCTGAGCCGTAAACTTTCCAGGGACCGCCAAGGGCATTGGGGCTCTTCAAGGCTTCCGCTAAGCTCAGCCCCGCCATGCCACTGACGCCGACGATGAGTGCAACAAAGGGTTCCTGGGAATTAGCAACTGTTTTCTCCATGTTGGAAGCTTTAAGGGACAGCTTGGGAACAGTTCTGGATGTTGGAGTAAACAACTTAATTATGGATGAAGAGAGAACAGGGATATCAATAGGGGCGAGAACAAATTTTTGTTATATTCTATATTTTTATAATTTTAAAAAAAATTAAATATAATTTTACTTTTATTAATTTAAATTTTTTAAAAAAATTAAAAATCTAAATAATAATTTTACATTTTAGAGCCGCGTTTAGATATTAATAGGATTATTGGATTAATAATGGGACAAAATATTGTAAACAAAGTTGGCAGGAAGTTGGAGAAAAGTAGACGTTTTTTTTCTTCCGTGCAGAAATGTCTAATTTAATATAACGACAATTTACTTATTTTTAAATTTTTTAAAAATTAATTTATTGTTAACTTGAGTTATTACATGGATATCATATCACTAAAATAAATAAATATGAATTTTTTTATTTAATTATTTTATATATAATTTTAAAATTTATTTGGTGATATGATAATTTTCTTTCAAGACGGAACTTGATTGTGATTTATGGGCTTGAAAATGATTTTCAGGCACTTAAAGCAAATGCATCACTTATGACATATATACACGGTAGATTATAAATATGGATGAAATTTTTTTTATGTAATAAATATATTTATTAAAAATATATGTATGAAGTAATTGAAGTTTTGGTTAAAATGATAAAATTAAAAGTTTAAAATTATTAGTGTTTTATGTTTAAATCCAACTATACAACTTTTTATTGATTTATAAAAATATAAAAAATAAAACGTACACATAATAATATAAATGGGTAAATACAAAATTAAATAAAGAAATATATCAAATTAAATATATTAAATGCACTCCAACTGTTTATCATGATATTATTAAAATTCGTATATCTAGATTATGGCATATTCATAATACGAGTAAAATTTATAAAAAAAATTAATATAAATAATAAACAAAATTTTGGTTGAATGATAAGGTACAAATGTGATAAATTGAAGAGATGTGGATTCAAATGCTATTAAGTACATTTATCTTTATAAATAAAAAATATAAAATGACAAAGCACCTTCAAAATAATACAATTTACTTTATAAAATGAAGATATTTTCGTTTTTTTTTTCAACTGAGTTAATATCTAATTAAACTATAACACCAACTCAATTAAAATTATAAAGTATAGATAATAAAAAAAGTATATAAATATAATACAATATGAAGAAAAATAGTATAAATATACAAATGTATCAAAACTTATTTAATGTAAAATATTAATATATTAACATTTATATAAATATAAAATACCTTGAAATGATTTCATTATGAGAGAGAAAAAAAAATTAATGATTTAGGGCTAATTTGGTAATACTTTTGAAAAGTGCTTTTGAAAAGTTTGGTTTAAAATTTGAGTGTTTAGTATTCCAGTCAAAAAATATTTTTGAAAAATAAAATGTCTATTTTAGACATGTAAAACCGAATAATCATCACATGTTTATCACCATACTTGCACATGTAATATTATTAACCTTCATTTGGGCCGATCAATATCAATATTAAGTTACATGCACAAAAAATTTTATTTTTTAAAACAAAATAATTTGCACAAAAAAATCACTTTGGTGACTTATTGCTTTAATTAAGTTATTTTAAAATATATATAAACATACTAATATTCAAATTCCCCAATAGTCAAATGTCAATACTATTTTTTTTATTGCTTTATAGACTCTGAAATAACTCAAAATAAGATTGTCTTAATAATGCAATAAAAAAAACTAAAAACCTTAATTTTTGACTATTTCTTTTTTCTTTTTTGTTTCAAAACCATATATATCAAAACCAAACAAAAATGATGTAGTGGTTCAAAGTCAAACAATTAACAAGCACATGTATACATAATTTTGGTATGGATAAAAACACCAAAGCAATTCACGCATATGCATGTATTCATAATCAAATTGAAAAACTTACTCTGAATTTACCATATAAATCCAAAGTTGTATTTATGATTAAGCAGATATTTACATGAATACTTGAGAAATATTTTCAAGCCAATAAATCTCAAAAAAATAAAATCATAATAGTTAGCATATCCCACAATTCATACAATAAACCATATCATCATAATTTAACTAAATATTTGGAACCATAAGATGCCAAAACCTAAAATTATAGAACCAAACTTAAAACCAAAATATTTAAATATGTATATAGTTGACATGAATTTGTACCGAAACACCCATAAAATGGAATATATAACCATAACAAAAAAAAAAACAACTTCAACGATATCCATCAAAACTTAATTTCACCAATTAAACCATAAAAGATATCTTATTAAATAATGATTATAAACACCTATTCAAACAAACTATAATCATTCATTAATCCTCAAAATCATTGATATGCATATAATATATATACACACATAATATATACACAATTATAATAATATAAAATTACTACTGGCTTGCCTTACATATTTCATGTAAACTCAAATTTATATTCATGACTAAATACATTATCACAAAACTTTTTTTTATACGCACATTCTTAAAAAAAATTCATAACCACTAATTATAAAAAGAATCACAAATTATATAAAAGCCTTTATATGAGCAACTACTTATGAAAATTCATAGCCACCATATTTAAAAAAAATCTTAAATATTTTAATTTTATTCGGGTTCCATAAGGACTAAAACTTATATAAAATAATTATAACAGAAACCAAAAATAATCATTCGTATATATGAATTCAATTCAATGGTGATTATAATTCATCATGAATAAAGACAAAAGATGATTATTCCATAAATATTTAACCACAAACAGAAAATTTAACCATAAATATTCCATTAATTTTTATCAATTGATTATAAATAAATAAACAAACCTTCATCTTTTGAATAGCATATGCAAATATTAAATTAGATTATATTTATAAAACCTTAAAACTTTATTTAAAGAATCAAAACTCAAAAAATTATCAGGAATCTCAAAGATTCAGCGTAATATATAATTAAATTATCAAATCCATAAAATTAAAAAAGAAAAACGAATCAATCCAAAAATAATAAAGAAATAATTTATTCTCAATGATTCAACATGACAAAGCTCTGATACCACTTGCTAGATTTGTAAAATAAATCTAAAATAAAACTTAATAAACTAAGATCTATCATGTCAAATCATTAAGAATAAATCAAGAACAAAACTAGATGCGAAAGTGTACCTGAATCCATGAATTCCTTAAAGTTTTACCTGATCTTGAGGATTTGATCTTCCAAATTAGCACACAAGAAATTCAGAGAATACTTGCTCTCTCTTTCCTAATAATGGGATGCTAGAAAAGATATATTGTGTATAATTTAGGGACCACAACCCTAATAATTATAACATTGGCATATTAGTTCTAATCAAATTCTAATTAGCCCATCATTAATCAGAATTTGATTAGAATTAAATTACTAGAGCATCTACACATATTTGACCCATACTTTATTTAATAATTAAAGCCTAATAAAATTTTAATCAAATTAGATCACTTTTAATTTGAGCTATCCTATCATGATAATAATAATAACATGTAATTACCCTTATTATATATGTGATGTCCATATTTTCTAACACGAGACTCATTAAGTATGGAAGTGATGTCCATATCTTGCGCTAAATTAGGCGAGATATGTGAATAAGAGGAAGACCTTGCACCAACAATAGAAGGATTAGCTTGTTTTGGAGAATAGATAGAAGCTGTAACAGGATTAGTAATAAGATTCCAATTTCATGGAGAAAGAGCACAAATGCTATAAAAATAGAAAAGTGGTTCTCTTTTGTGCCTTAAAAAAATGTGTGCTAAGTCACCATCTGAATTGAATGGCCAAACTTCAAAAGCAGATGGCACCGTGAAACCATCCATCCATTTAATGGAATCATTTGATCAATAGCAATTTAAACTTGAATGTCTAAAATGTAAATTTACTAATAGTTTAGTCACTATTGGTGTAGGTTACTCATAAAAAAAACAAGTCTTAAGAAATTAATAACAATCTACCCTTTTTATAACAATCACTTGTTATAAACAGTCAAGTTCCTAGTAGAACTGATAACTTATGTTTTATTTTAACAACCTATAAAAATTTTTCACTTATAAAAACAACAACCAGAGTTATGAAGTATATTTTTTATTAAATTAGTTCTCTATAACAACATATTGTGTAAAATTTTAAGTAAAATTATAGCTATATCATTTAATGAACAATCTCATTTTAGATTCTGATCATATCTACTCTTTTTAGACAATGCCTAGAACTACCCATAGCCCCTCTCCAATCCATAAATAGGAGGATAATACGTTTTAGCGCACTCAAACTCACATCCCCTTGCATTGATAATAATGCCCATGCCAGTCGAGCTAAGACTCAATCGGCATAATTTTCTAATTAAATATTCTATTATGAATTTAGAATATTATAAACTTATAAATTGATTACTTGAATTTAATAACTCATGATTAATTAATTAATTTAATTTGATATATCAAATTGATTAATTGAACATGTTAGATTTATGAACTTTATAATTTATCATGTGAAAGAATGTAAAATAAAATATCTATAAAAGCAATAATGCATACAACTGCTATATATCTTTTAAATTTTTTTATTTAATACCTATTTTTTTAACCATAATTATTATATTTTTTTATTTTATAAAATATTCGCGATAGGAAATTTATGGTAAATAGAATTGACTGTATTGGAAATTTAAATACTAATTCAAGCCCATCTCGGATTGGGTAGCCCACCCGGTCCAATTCTTTAACCACCCCTGTTTTATTGTGTATTACCAAAACGGCTTCGTTTGGTAAACCTTTTTCCTTCCGTAACAAAAACCAAAAACCTGGGCTTCATTTGGTCGCTAGCCAGTTTATTGCAGAGGGGACACATGAGAAGGCTTTCCTCTTTAGCTTCGAGGTCAAAACCTTCACTCCAAAACCTCACAAAACCCCCCCAAAACACTCCAACTTCGCCTCAAATCCCACTCAAATTCACCAATCCTGCTTCTCCCTCACCTTCAAAAGGTAACTCTCCGATTAATTATCATTGCATTTCCCAGTTTCTTTCTAGAAACGATTGGTTTTTGTTGCTTAACCACGAGTTAAAAGCCAAGAGACTCATTTTGAATCCTCAGTTCGTGATCAGTTTTTTTCAAAATCAAGAAAACCCATTGTTCCCTTTGAGATTTTATATCTGGGTTTCCAATATCGACCCTCTATTTGCAAAGAATCCATCGGTTAAGACTGCTTTAGCTAATGCCCTTTATAAAAAAGGTCCGGTTTTGTTATCTGTTGAACTGGTTAATCATATTAGGAATTCAGGCCTTAGTTTCACTGAAGATTTGATTTGTGTTTTGATTGGTAGTTGGGGAAGATTAGGATTAGCTAAGTATTGTGCTGAGATATTTGGGCAGATTTCATTTTTGGGTGTTAATCCTAGCACTAGATTGTATAATGCCGTGATTGATGCGTTAATAAAATCCAATTCACTTGATTTAGCTTATTTGAAGTTCCAACAAATGTCAGCTGATAACTGTAAACCAGATAGGTTTACATACAATATTCTCATTCATGGTGTTTGTAAAGCCGGTGTCATCGATGAGGCAGTTCGGTTAGTTAAGCAGATGGAAGGTTTCGGATACTCACCGAATGTGTATACTTATACCATCTTAATTGATGGGTACTGTAATGCAAGGAAGGTCAATGATGCGTTTAGACTCATTGAGACGATGAAGAAAAGGAATGTGTTTCCTAATGAAGCCACCGTGAGATCGTTGATTCATGGGGTTTTCCGTTGTGTGGCTCCACGAAAGGCATTCGAGTTGTTGATAATGTTCTTGGAGAAGGAGCCTATGATGCAGAGATTGGCTTGTGATACTCTACTGTTTTGTCTTTCGAATCACCATATGGCTACGGAAGCAGCATTGTTTATGAATAAACTTTCGGGGAGAGGCTACATGCCTGATAATTCAACATTTAACCTTACAATGACATGTTTGATAAAGGGATTCAATCTCAATGAAACATGTCAAATTTTGGATAGCTATATAGAGCGAGGTTTGAAACCAGGGTTTAATACATATCTTGCACTTATGCAAGCCTTGTATAGTGTAGGGAAATGTGTTGAGGGTGATCGATATTTTGACCAGATGACTAAGGGTGGGTTGTTATCCACTGTTATTTCGTATAACATGGTGATCGATTGCTTTTGCAAAGCTAGTATGATGGACAAGGCAAGGGAGACTTTTAACGAGATGTGCTTTCGAGGTATAGCTCCGACTCTTGTTACTTTCAATACCCTTATTGGTGGGCATTGTAAGATTGGACAAGTACATGATGCTAGGAAATTTCTGGTATTGCTTCTAGAATTTGGTTTTGATCCTGATATTTTCACATTTAGTTCACTAATTGATGGACTTTGTCGAGCACAAATGATTGATGATGCTTTTGACTGTTTTACGGAAATGTATTGGTGGAATGTCACCCCTAACGATGTTACATACAATATATTGATTCGTTCTTTATGCGTAATCGGGGATGTTGCTAGAGCAATGAAACTTGTAAGAAAAATGCAGGCAGCTGGAATAAGTGCTGATGTTTTCTCTTTCAATGCTCTCATTCAAAGTTTTTGTAGAATGAAGAAGATCGAGAAAGCAAAAAAGCTTTTAGTCACCATGTTGACGTTGGGGTTGGATCCCGACAAATATACCTATGGCACTTTTATTAAGGCGTTTTGTGAATCTGAAAGATTTGATGAAGCCATTGGGATGTTTCACTTGATGGAAGCTAAAGGTTGTTTCCCCGATCCCTACACATGCAATTTAGTTTTGGAGTCTTTAGTCTGGAAGGGTCGCTTGGAAGATGCTCGGAATATTGTAAAACGATGCAACCAAAGGGGTACTAAGTTAAACTTGATTCCCGGGCTTTAGGATTTGGTTATTTAAATGAAATCGTTGGGGTTTAGGCTGAGAAGTGCAGACAGATTAACCTGTGGTTCTCAAGCTACCTCAATACCGTTGTCGAGATTTTTAACTTTGCAATGCAACGGAACATCAGGTGGTCTACCTGTTCATTTATGCCATACTATCTGCTCAAGATGTTGCACTTATTATCTGGCTGGATGCGCCAGTTCAGTTGCTAGAAAAATCAAGCAATGAACTTCACTTGGCACCCTCTGCTCCCAGATTATTTTCAAAGATTGAAATTTTGCCACATATTAGCTGAAATTCCGGACCAGAATAAGGGGGGCTTTGGGTTTGAAGGTAGTTGCATGCAGCAGCTGTAATCTTCCCCTGAGAATTTACATGGTTTATGCTTTTACAAGTGCTTACAGAAATGAATTGTTCTGCATTTTAAGCTTTCTTATAATTAAAGCCTATTATTGTACTACGAGTAGTGTAATAAAAGGTCATCCCAAGAAGCTATTCAGAAGAAATATGATTTATTTGAAGAGGATTCACTGTGTTTATCAAGTTTGTTAATAATAAAACTCAGATTGACTATCGGTCGTTGGGGGGATTAAATTTCAGAAATTGCCTGTTGGTGATGTGTATCAAAAGTTGAATTCTATAATTTCCTTCACAAATGTGGATTTTATTGACAATTGTCATGGTATTACTAATTTAGTCAGTTTCAGTGGTGCATTAGCAACGATTATTTCTCTTTTTCCTCCTCCTATAAATTTATTTTAATCCTCTCTTCCTTCTAACCAGGAACGTTGTGCACCAATAATATTAAAAAATAGATGAAATTATTGTTTTTATCTACTTTAAATTTTTTATTAACCAATTTTAAAAAGGAAAAACTTTAAATTAATAAATAATTTATATAACAAACAAATTAAAGAAAAATAAAACACAATTTCTAAAAGCTTCACCAACACAACTTTTTTCATTTTATATATTAGTACGGGATGATTTTATTATAGATTTTTTAAAATAATTTTGTGGTTTAATGTGTGGGATTTTTTTTCTTGTTTATTTTAATTTTTGTTAAATGATAAAATTTTATTCATAAAGTTTCTTGATGACTATTTTATATAATCAATTAATATTTTTATATTTAAAATTATTTAAATCTAATTCATTTAATATATTAAATATTTTCAAAAACATTGGTAAATCTAAAACAGTACACCGAAACAAACTGATACCAATATGTATCAATTCTAACGGAAAAACGATGCACCCACCTGTGCAGTACTGACTACCTTAAGTATTACTCATTAATAATATTATAAAATTATTTTATACTAATATTTTTATATTTTATAATTTAAGTTGAATAAAAATATTTAATTTTTTTTATCAAATATAAATTCTAATAGACTTGATTTATATGAGTTGAATTTGATTCTTGAATATATTTAAAATCCAATGGAGAAAGACAGGATCGTTGTTTGCTCACTCTAACTCTAAATTTATTTATATGTATTTGAACTCATTTTATTTCGAAATTTATTTAAACTTTAGCTTTTCACTCTATTTTTAAATTCGAAGGGAGTTCCTTAATCTCATCTGAACTCGTCTTACTTAAATGTAACTCCTACTATCAGTTATTTTACAATTTATGTCATGGGTTCAAGTTGTAGTGCAGGGTTGACTGTTTGTGGTATGTGGGTGTATTCACAGTGATTTGCTCCTACTATCAGTTAAGGGGGAACATTTTTCAGTTTTAACTCCAAATTTTGACCCATTCGGTTTTTCAAATTTTGTTTTAGTCGAGTGAGCCGGATTGGTTGTTTTTTACTTTAATTTAATCGGTTAATTTGGTCAGTTATTGATTTTCGAATCTTGAATTTGAATTGGCCGAAAAAATAGACTTTTTTTTGTATTAATTTTAAATTATTTAAAATATATTTATATTTTATAATATATAACAAATATATATATCTATATAAACTCAACCAAATAACCTAAACCCAACACAATGGCTAAGGCTAATTAATCGAAAAATTGACTGATTAAACCAATTGCTCTCCTAATTATACGTGAGTTGTACAAAAAAAGTATTTTATTAGTCCCTAAACTTTTATAAAATTTAAGAAATAATTCATGTACTTTAAAGTTAAAAATTCAGTTCTCTACTTTTTCAACTTTACAAACATTAGTTAAGCCATTATCTTTGTTGATAGTTTCCGTCTAAATTTGTCAACCTAACATGTTTATTTTTTGTCAATTATATGTCACATTATATAATGCAACTTAATCAAACATGCCAAATTGATAGATTTTAACAAGATTTCTTTTTGATACAATATTGAGGTGGGGATGGTCACACAGTTTGAATCAAGGTAGTCAGTACCACACTAGTGGGTGCATCATTTTTCTATTGAAATTGATACATACTGGTATAATTTTATTTCAATATACCATTTTGGATTTATCGATATTTTTAAAAAATATTTAATATATAAAATAATTGAATATATCAAATGAATTAGATTAAATAATTTTAAATATAAAAAATATTAATTGATTATATAAAATACTCATTATTTTAAAATTTAAAGTAACAAGGAAAAAAAAATTACATATATGAACCAACAAAATTATCCACAACAAAATTATCCATTTTTTAACATTATTCATACACCGGCGGATGCACAATGTTTCAACCGGTGCAACCGAAATTGGTCGGAACGAATCGATATGGATTGGAATTTATACTGTACGGAAAAAAAAGTAATTGTTTCAGTTTATTACTAGAACAATGCGCACCAGCTGATGCAATCAAAACTGATGACGAATTGACTATATTAGTTTGAACCCGTGTCAGATGGATGCCTGATAAGAGCTTTAACCATCGCCCCATACAAGTTAAGATTTGATGAGATGTTAATGATTGAACTAAAAATTTTAAATTAGAAAAGTAGGAGTTAATTTTTAACTTTTTAAGTATAATGATAAAATCTTAAATTTTATCAAAGTACAAGGACTGATAGCAAATTTTAACCTCTTTTTAATATTTAACTTAAATTTTATATAAAAATTGTTCGGCTTTTTTTTTATTAAAAAAACTAACCCAAATAAGTTGATTATTTATGAAAATGACCTAGGTGCAAAATCTCGTATGAAAATAACTTGTTTAGTACAGTGTAGGTTGATGTGAGCCATCTCACAATCAACTCCACCCTCCATAATCCGGTAATCATTGCCCCATAATTGCTCGGCCCCTTAAAAAATATTTATTTGGTGCTAGCACTGTGTTCGCTAGCACTGCTATATATTTTTTGATATACACATTACAAATACTGGTATTTCGAGATTAAAAAAAATATTTTAATAGATGTCGGCAAAAGGAAGGTCGACAAAAAGAAAATAATTTCTAACACTAGTGCCGGCAACAGGAACCTCAGCACCAAAAAAATTAAAATACTTTTTTTTTTAAAATTTGAATTGGTACCAACAACGTAAATACCGAAATCTATTAAAATATTTTTTATTTTTATTTTAAAATCTCATAATACCAATATTTTTAATATTTATTCGAAAAAAATACATAATGATGTTATCAAACACACTACCGACACAAAAAAAAATATTTTTTATGAATCAGGTAATCATGGTATAATGGTTGCGGGATGATAGAGGGTGATGCTGGCACCAACGTCGACGCCAACGTACACCATAGAAAATAGGTCATTTTCGTACAAAATTTTAGACTTGAATTATTTTTGTAAATTATTATTTTATTTGGGTCAGTTTTTTAAAAAAGCTAAACTGTTCTGCTATGACCACCCCGTGTCGACATAAATCAAAGAAAGCCTCTCCCATTTTTATTTTCAAAACGACAGAGTTTTCTGCGATCTCAATTTCTTAGCTAACACGTTCAAAGTTCAAAACACTTCATCTTCGATCAGAATCGGAACACTACGGCATTTAATCGGCGAACGAGAAAACAAAAGTTTAAGGAAATAGAGGAAGAAAATGAAGATCGACGTTAATGCGATGGCTCGTAGAGTCGAAGTCGATAATCGAATTCCTCTCCGTTATTATTACCGAATCGCCGATAATCTCCTCAAACAGGTTCCCATCGAAATTTTGTCCCTAATCCTACTTTTTTTCTTAATAGTTACGAATTTATTATCGCTTAATGTTTAGTTTTAGCTTAATCTTGGTTTTAATCATACCTTTTTTTCCCCTGAAAAGTAGTTTTAATTGCTACCGAATTTATAGTTTTAATGCTTTGATTAGTTTATTTATCATGACAAGTTAAGTTAAAATTTGAAAATGCTGGTAAGTTTAGTGCATATTAGCTTCAATTTGTGACATTGCCTTGCTAATACTTCGTTTTTTTTATGTTTGCTTGAAATTTTAGGTATATGTACAGTTTTTTATTTTAAAGTTTTAATTGATACTGAATTTATAGTTTAATGCTTTGATTAGCTCATTTGTCGTAATTATTTATCTTAATATTTGAAAATGCTGGTAATTTAAGTGCTTATTAGCTTCATTTTGTAACAGGGAATACTTAGTTCATTTATTTTAGCTTTAAATGTTTGGGAGATTACAAGTTTTTTAAACTAATTTTTAAATTTTCAGGCAAGCATTTACCGAGATGAAAAGAATATAGTAGATTTGTATATAATACTACTTAGATATTCAAGGTGAGTGAAGCGTAGCTCTGATTGAATAAAAAAATATGAGATTAATTTGTGTAAGCTTATTTGGGAATTTTTTTTATCAGTTTGGTATCAGAAACTATACCATTTCATCGGGATTACCATGTTTCACTTCAGAAAGAAAAGGCTATGTATAGAAAGGTGAGGCTTAATTGTTTATTGCTGTTCTTGTTGCTGTATGATGCGAGCCCGCTCAAATGGAATTTAATGATGTTTTGGTTGTAATGCTTCTTATTTGTAGAGGCTTTTAGCTGTACTTGATGAGCTTGAATCTTTGAAACCAAAGGTTCACCGGAGAATTGAAGAACTAAATAAAGCTCGTGCAGGGGCTAAATTGCTTGAACCTGATGGCTATAAAACCACTTCCTATGGCTCCGAGAAGACATCACCTTTGGAGTGGCCCCATGTAAATAAAGGATCTAGTATGAACTTGGATATTAAGCAGGTACTAATCTGTTTATAAGTGGAGGGTGGAATGTTGCAATTATTTATATCTTGTTTCCTTGTTTATGTGTTCATGGTTATTCGATTTTGTTTTCTTTTTTTTTGCTTTTGTGCTTTTTAATAGAATTTCTAATATTATATCTCTGTTTTCCATTTTATTTGGATGCAGCCTGCCAATATGGCTGTTCAATCTTCATGGAAGTATAACAATGATCGTAATCAAATTGACAACCAGTTCCAGAAGTTGTAAGTTCTGTCTTCCCCCTTGTTAATGATGATTTGAATTGTGAAACCTCAAAGTTGTACCTTTGCAATCCAAAAATCAGCAGTTGTATGGTTGGATCAATTAAAATTAAACTCTGTGCTTTAGCTGGTACCTATTGGAAAAGGGATTAATTGATGTCAAATTCATGGCCATGCAATAGATTCTATATTGTGTTACTTCTGCATTACAGCATCATCTTGATTTTTTGGCCTTTGCACTTTGCCATATTTGTTTGTGTCCATGAATCTAACTCGTCGCCGTGAAGATCCGAAGTCGTAGTAAAAAAAGAATTATTGAAGAACTTTTTCCTAAGGCTGACATGTTCTAATTATTCCTGGATCTGTTCAGGTCTCTCAATATACCACTTCCAAATAAAGAAACATTGTCTAGACACTCGTTTCTTGGTCCTAATGGTCTACGAGGCCAGTGGCTTGGACCTAGTGCTGAGATAAACGTAAACCTCTGTCTGCTATCTCTCTTTCTTCTTTCCTTACCGATTGTATAATGTCTTTTTATGCTTAACTGCAAAACCTGCATCAAATAATTGGTTCTGCTATATA
This sequence comes from Gossypium hirsutum, assembly GCF_007990345.1. Lineage (NCBI taxonomy): Eukaryota > Viridiplantae > Streptophyta > Magnoliopsida > Malvales > Malvaceae > Gossypium > Gossypium hirsutum. The sequence goes on along the minus strand of NC_053432.1, from coordinate 56,930,153 downwards.
ATGCAGGTTCAATATCCAAGCAATATGGACTTGGTTCCTGCAGAAAATTCAGGGTAGGACTTTCCAGAAATTCTAATCATATGTCTTTAAGCTGATAATCATTTCTATTTATCGATCATCATGTGATCTTTTCCTTTAGATATTCTGGAAAATTAAGATAGAATATATGTTGAGCTTTAGTTTTGTTCCTACAATGTGGCTGCTTTAACATTTGTCTATTTGCTGTTACAATTTATCATAGGCCAAATCAGGCTGGACAATACGGTCCTTTGGCTGTAAAAGATGGTGATCCAGGACAGGTTGGTTCTGCAATGGAGTCAGTGCTCTCCTTAGATGATGGTCGATGGTTACAGCCTGCTGAGGGTTCGTGTCACCCTTTGATTACCGAAGCAAAGGAGGACCCTTTCCAGTTTGTCAGTATCAAACAACCATTGCCTCCTCCTGTTCTTGCTCAAGTGCAGCAAGACTTTACTCCAATACCTCCATCAAGAGTGGCTGATCCAAGACCTGGTCCAGCAAAGCCATCTGAGGATGGAATGCCAAACACTAATTCATATCAGCATTTACATGTTGTATGTCTGCTGTATCAAATTCTTGTTCTTCCCTATTACTTGCTGGAATTTAATAATCATCAGATTTTGGTCTTCTTGTTGATTTATATTTGAATTCTTGGCATATTTTGCAGCCAGTACGCATGATGGAGGATTTCTTACGACTAGCTCGGTCAAATACAGAAAAAAATTTGGAAACATGTGGTGTTCTAGCGGGATCATTGGTGAGAAATTATGTTCTTATAGTTCATAGCATTTTTGTTTGAGAGAGTTGCGAAATAGGGGCTTCAAAGTTTCTGCTGGAGGTTATTTATACTATTGATTTTGTGACTAGAAAAACAGGGCTTTCCATATCACCACACTTATAATCCCAAAGCAGGAGTCCACTTCAGATTCGGTATGACTTTTTGTTCTTTCTAGTATATTTTCTTACAATCCTGTGAACTAATAGTATTTTTACAGAAAAGTGTTAAACCATGATTGTATCCATATATTTTAGTACCGTTTGCAATAAATTTTTTATTTATTTTACTTTTCAGTGTTCAACATTAAATGAAGAAGAAATTTTTGAAGTTCAAGATAAATTGTCTCTGTTTCCACTGGGTTGGATTCATGTAAGTTAACAAGCCTTGAGTTTACTGTGGATATTTGTGTAGTCAAGTTTTCTTTTCCTCTATGCACTCTTTTTGAATGAATACATTTGACAATGGGTATGCAAAAAGCTCACTTATCAAGCATTCTATTTCATTTAATGCTATTATCATTTCTGGTTTACTCCACTGTTGCAATCTTGCAAACGTAAATATGTTATTTTAAAGTTAACCCATGATATTCTGGTTTACAAAGCTAATGTTGGTTGCTTGAGCTTGACTTAATTGTAATGGGTAACATACTATTCTAGATATATGAAAGCCAGGTTACTGTAGCATGTTATCAGTTTACTACCTGTATTTGATTTTCTTTCTGGGCTTTTTAACTGATGTAGTTCAGTATTTTCTACATGTAGTTTGGTGAGGTTTGTGCTTCTTTGGAGTCTGTATTTTGCTTTTCAATCTCCATTAATCCTCTGATTTGCATTATATGGTGTTCTGATATTCTGTGCATCACTTAATCTCCTTCATGAAGCTGGATTCATGCTGGAGAAATAAGAATGCATCTGAACATCTGAGTGCACTTTTGCAGACAAATGGTTTCGCGCATCTAAAAAGTTTAAATGCTTTGCAATTTTCTTTTTCTTTTAATTTTCAGACACACCCAACTCAGACTTGTTTCATGTCATCGGTTGATCTTCACACTCATTACTCATATCAGGTAAATCCAGTCTTACTGTGCAAATCATTCCTTTATGATTACATATTATACAATTCTTTGACAAAATTCTTTCTTATTATTATTTTTAGATTATGTTACCAGAAGCAATTGCAATTGTTATGGCCCTACCGATACATCCAGGTAGATTCTCATTTTCTCCTAATGATAAAGTCATTGAATTCAATGAAATATGACAGTATTATACTTGCAAATGCAAATATGTCATTATTAGACAAGTGTTTTCTATTGCGATCATGTTTTGAGATGCCGATATATTTTGCTGCAGGGAAATAAGGAGAAACTTCTTTTTTCTTTCTGTTTTTAGTATGTAGGCAACCCTATACTATTGTTAAAAAGTGCAATTAAGTCTTGTACTATAGGACCAAGTAATTTAATTATTGTTTGTCGGATTTCAACAGTCCACATCAGCATTTAGACAGTTTTTCATTAACATTATTGTCGATTCTACTTGTTTGCCCTAGTATCTAACGTAATAGAATTGAATTTCTCAGTTCTATAGTACAGAGATTATTTTGACTATAGTACATGGATTGTCGAGATTCTATTAACAATTCTTTTCGCTGAATTGCTCGTTACTCAGAAGCATATTCTATCATTAATATTTCATTTCTACTAGCCGATGAAAGTAGTAAAGGCTGGGATATATTCGTGTTTCTAAGCAAACAATTTTTTCTCTGCTAAGCTAATGATATTGAGAATGATTAGATTAGGTTTAATCTTATGAACAATTCCTGTTATATACGAGGTTTTTGCATACTTTTACTTGCTAACGAAGCTTTTGCAACTGTTTACAGCCCACATGGTATCTTTCATCTGTCCGATCCAGGCGGTGTGTCCATCATTCGTAATTGTCAACAACGAGGATTTCATCCGCATGAGGAGCCTTTAGATGGAACACCAATCTATGAGCATTGCTCTCATGTATTTATGAACCCAAAGATAAAGTTCGACGTTGTTGATCTCCGGTGAGGTAAAATTGTATTGAATCAAACTGAAGAGAATCACAGTGCAAATACAGCGTATACTCACTCAGAATTTTCATGAATTATATTGTAAGAATTATAAACCTACCTTGCTTTACAATGTATATTAGTACTTTCTTTAAAAGAACTGGTCATTTTGGGACTGCGTCGTTTAAGATGGCATGGAAATGAGATTAAATTAGAACCAAATATGGGACATGTTTTCACTGCATTTAGTTTTACGCATTTTTCTTTATAAATTATGCACTTACAATTTCAAATCCATCATAGTTTTATTTCACTAAAAAATATGAAAAGATAAAAGATAATAGTATTTTTGTAATAATATACTTTAAAATATAAGGATATTTTAATAATTTTATTGATTGATTTAACGATGAGTTGATTTATAACACCAATTCAGTTTTGTCATATTAACTTGGTTACACACAAATAATAGTATAGATATATCCTACTTTCAAATCTTTGAAAAAGATATATCGAACATGATCGCACAAACTCATCATTGGTGTATCCATTGAAGAATTCAGCAGCCAAATCCTTTCAAATATTTGATCCTCATCGTTCCCACAATACATTTGCACCATCAATGTTTAAAGCCAAGCCTAGACCTAGCAAATATCGAACACGATGCATAAGGCTTATCATTCATGCATCCCGACCGCTTGCCACACGAGATCATCGACTGTACATCTCGAGTGACAAAGCTGAAAGGGTGATTACAATATTAACATTTCAGCAACCATTTCATCAACCAAATCATTCATGATTTGTCCTTCAATGTCTACTCCAAGTTCAAAGCCATCAACTTCAAAGTCCAGCCATTTTCCATATCGACTGCTCATGTCGTCGTCGACGAGCTCATCGACCATACAGTCCCCCATGGCTCTCCACCTTGAGATCTCCTTGTAAACTTCTTCAGCTAACCGTTCGTTTCTTCTCATTATCGCTATCCCTTTGGACCATATTCGACATCCCCCACTTGCATACTGCCTGCATCTCGAGTCTAGACATTCACTGACTGAATCAAATAATACCTTACGTTCAAGCCTAGACTCCTCTTCAACTCCTCTTCGGCTTTCCAACTGATCGAAAAGATGAGGGTTTATAATTTTACGAGCTCGACCTACGGCGAAGTCCTTGAACATTAATTCCACATTACTAAATATAAGCTTCACATATTCTAGTTCCCAGTTGCTCGATAGCATAGGATCTGACATAACAACGATATTATGATTACTTCTAGCTGAATATGATATTGAAGAAGCTGAATCCGATAACTCCGTGTCAGCTTCAAGTGTGCGTAACTTCTTTAAAGGACTCAGCCGAAGAACTTCCAGAGTTTGAACCGATGAACACCGCTTGCTTCCTGAAAGTTGCATCATAGATACAGATTAGTATAGCTAAGGAAAACTGAAAGCATGGATTTAATAACAAACTTATAGGACAAGTCGGTAGCTTTACCGTCTATACTGTAACTGTCCATGCTATCCGAAGAGTTGCAGCTTTCAGTTGAAAAAGAAGTTTCGAGGATAGAAACTGGACTAGGTTGCCGAGCATCGAGATGACTACTACTGCATTCATCCATTTCATCAAATCCCTGAATGTTCTATATGAGCATTAATTATCATTTTTTGGAATAGTTTTGCTCCATACGAGCAGTGTTACAAGACAAAGAATGAAAACTCGAGTTAGCGATTGAAAAATGCCCTTTACCTGAAACTTGTGTTTCGGAGTGTGCCCTGGATGTTGCGAAAATGATGTTGAAATCGAAGTTGATACGGAGTTGAGAGATTTCTTGCAGGAAGATTCGACTGCATTGCTTAATTCGCGAAGCTTTTGTTCCAAAAGCACACTTAAAGCATCTCCTCCTATCACATTATATCCTAATGAAGACAACTTCATACTCTCAGTATCAAGCAACAATCGCTTGCCCCGATTATCCATGCGACTGCTGTTATTTTCCTCTGCAATCTGCATAGATGTCTCCATTGATCGAGTAAGTGGGGCAGTGAATGTGAACGAGACAACATCCATGCCTTTCTTCTTACTATCTTCGACCCAGTTGAGGCTTCTTTCAGTAACATCATGGTCTTCCTTCCGGGTTTTTTCCACCAACATACTATCAACATTCTGATTTTTCTGAAAACTGGAATCTCTATCTATCGATCTTTTCTTCCTTAGGTTCTTTGTACTAGAATATGGACCTCGCTCACTATCCGTTGCACCTATATTGAACTTCCTCGATCCAGTTTTGGAATTCCCAACAGTTTTACCTGACATTTTGTGTCGCCCTGAAGCAGAATCCGTAGGCAGCACTTTTCGACTATGCAAGTTGGAACCTATTGGCTTTGAAGGTAATTTTCCTTTATCAGTTATACAGTTTTGCTTCTGATTGTTTGGCCTGAGTGCACCTGGCACATTGTACAACGAAGATCTCTTATGCAAACTCTTCCGAGAACTTAGTTGGCTCTTTAAGTGTTGGTTTGACTTAACCTCACTCTCATCTTTTGTTCCTAACAAACTCCGGCGGTTGCTTGAATTCAGTCCTTCTCGTTTCTGCACATTGAACTTTGCTTGTATTGCAAGCGAAATAGATTTCCCCTCACTCTTTAGAACCGAAGAAATTTCCTCTGTATCAGAAGTCCGCAACGTTGGTGTGTCTATTGATCCGTTCCAGCTCTTGTTCATCGATTGTCCTTTAAGAAACTTGACAGCATTCGACTCGACTGGCTTCCGAGTTATTTCAGCGAGTCGGGTTGTTTTATGTGCAGTTTCAGATTTCTCTTTGAAGTCTCTAACTTTCACAGGCACTGAAGAAGAACGAACCGGAGGCTTTCTTTGTGCAGCCTCCATTTTCTCTTTGAAATCACGAACTTTCACGGGAACTGAGGACGATCCGACCTGCGGCATTTTGGCTCTAGTGATGACTTGGGGACCAGGCTCGATAATTCTCGCAGCTGCTTCCATTATATGAGCAGCATCCATAGTAGGAAAAAAACCCGGACTCTTGATCGGAGACAAAAGTTTATGGTGTGTAATTGGAATTGTTTTAGCAGCCTTTGGAGGCAAACTTTCGGTTCGGAATTTCTCTATAGGTTTGCTGACTGTCTTCTGAGGTTTCAGTTCTGCAACGATCCTTGGAGGGCCGCCCTCCATCTTATTGAACCGATCATCTGGATAAACTATTTGCTCATTATGATGATAATTAAGGTTTCTCCTTCGAAAATGAGCATCTCGAAGAGATTGAGTGTCGAAAAATGGGGTGGAGTATGGCTCGGAAGATGTAGGTAACGAATCTAGTCCCATAAGCCGAGCAACTACATTTGGGGCCTTAGCTCCATACATATCATCATCCGTAACTGAAGATGCACAACTATAATCACTACTTCCTTTGAAGCTTGCCCCAGCTCCAATTTCATCCTCGTCCATCTGAAATAATCACAAACAACAATTGTAAGAGCAGTTTCAGATTACGATCAACCCTGAATTCATATCCTGTTGCTATGTTCTCACCAAATGGATTCGTGTCATCGGTATGTTCCCATCACTTCTCTTTCCCTGTTTGGAACGCTCTAAAAATTTGAAGACATAAAACCGATCAGCAACGACAAAAGGACATAACTATTATGATGCAAGAACATAATTTTTCCTTGCATTCGCCGGGAAGGTGGTTATACCTGGAAAATCCGACTTGCTTGAGAATAGCTTCTTCCGAGATTTCGCAGTCCAGTCGAATAGCTGAAAGAATCCACCTACATAACCTCCTCCATTCGTTGAACCTTCTTTTTCGACCCCCATTGTATGAAACCAAACAGATCAACTTATACTGAGAAATACAAACTCGATTCAACCGATCAAATCCGTCTGTTGATATTGTTAAACACAACGAACCATTCAGTTACAAATTATAGAATTTCTTACACAATCAAACACTATATCATAGACTCCTACAAGATGAACAAAACCTAGAGAAATATATTAAATTAGACGAACAAAAGGCTCGATGTTCATCGTTAAGTCGAGTTCAAGATGTCCGAAAATGCATCAAGTTAAACATGGTGAAATGCAGTATCTCAATCATCATTTCACATCATACTAGCAATACACATTGCAAAACTTCAAATAACTAAAAACCATTGAACAAACTCGAAACCGAGGAACATTAAACAAGTAAATAAACCATCTCTAAATCCTTGATTCCATAGTTACCATTCTTATATATCTATATAACAATGCGCTCAATCTTTAACATTTGAACTAAACTATTCTCACAAATTCCAGGTACAATGTCGGAACTATGCTACATTGATATCTTGAAATTCCCCTCTAAATCTTCACATATGCTTTACTATAATAGCATTGCTGTTTAAAATTTAAATAGCTAAGATCCCACAATATTGCATTTATCTATAGTACTAATGGGGGATTAAAGAACTTAGACACTAACTGCATTGACTCATTTTAATATAATAAACACCTTAGATCCCAGTTTTAACCCAATCAGTAAATCAAATGATAGATTGCTTCTACAACGTACCAAGCAATTCAATTTCATTGAAGCTGCAAGACGAACACTGTACTCAAAATTTTAAGTCATATATCGCTTTTCTCTGATTTTCCCAGCTACCAAACAGATCCATGTGAACAACTCAAAATAGGAAAAAGAAAACATAAAATCAAAAAATACACCCCCAAAACAAAAAGCCAAATCTTTACACGAAGGAAAAAAAAGAACTTACATTGAAACCAATGAAGAAGAACAACTTGAATGTAGCTAAAAAATTTTCTGGGTTGAGCTTGAATATAAAGAAAAGACTAAAACTTTGATATGCGATTATTAAGCTTAAATTTTGGGGGATGTTTTTGAGACAAACAAAAGTGAAAGGCTCCTCCTTTGAATGTGAGAAAGGGACAGAGAGATACAACAGAGAGTTTTTTGTAGTTTCAAATAGACAATAAGCACGGATTTTGATTTTTGAAAAAAATAAGGAATAATAAAATCGTTTTTTTAATTTAATAATAAAAAGAGGTAAATTTAAAAAAAGCTTGTAACGTCTCTTTGGAGATTCAAAATTCCAAACGGGAGACTTTTGAGTGGTCCTTGGGTTTTTCATAATGTTACAGCCCTGTTTTTATTATTTTGTGTACAACCTGATGTGCTGGTGTACACGCGTCAAGAGAAAACCTATTTTTCAAAGTTATTGGGCAACATGGTATCAAACATCAAATTAGAGTTCACAATATTATATAGAATATTTAAATTTATTTGAAATATATGATAAGAATAAATAATAAAATATAAATATATATATGATTATTTTTTTAGAATTCATACAATACTATTAATTTATTAAAATTTATATAAAAATATTTTAAACACAATTGTAAAATAATAAAATATAAGAATTCAGCATGAAGAATCAAATGGGTCTCTTGTTTAAACTATTAAGATGAAAATTTTTTTTTTTTATAAAAGAAGTGGTTGTTTATGGGGTAAAAGGAACCATAAGAAAGTCATTTTCCCTCCAAAGCAATGCTGATAAGTTAGTTGTTAAAAGGGAATATTATCTTTATTTTTATAAATTAAACTTAAATAATGTATATTTAATATTTTATCTGAATTCATGGAATCAAATTTAAAATTTCCTTAGCTCCATTAAGTTTATTGCAGTAAGTAACACATTATTTAAGTTTCAAGCTATTTGGTTTAAAATTTATGTACAGGTTATTTAAAATATGAATGCACTCAATTTACACATTTATAGATTTTTCTTTATCAACTTATTTAATAATTTAACTTTTGGATTTGTTTGAATGTGTTTGCATTGTTTTGACACTTTTTCAATTTTCTTTTTATTGTAAATCTACAAAATCTTAATTTTGATGGTGATGCACTTATTTTTCCTTAAACTTTTTTATCTCTATTGATTTGGTCAAGAAATGCTTTTTTTTTGTTTTATTGTAAAATCTTTACTTAAATATGCTTTTCATGAATTTTTATTAAAAAATAAGTGATATCTTTATTGATTTTTATTTTTATTTTTCTTGTAATAATTTGAAATATTTTTTTAGTAAATAAAATAGAGATCAATTACAAAGATAAAACAGTTGCACTACAAATTGAGTCCCCATCAATCTAAACTTACTCAATAATTTCTATAGGAATATCCTTGAACTTGATAGAACCATGTGGGATCTTCTACATTGTACCATCCAATATGTGAGCTGTAGCATTAGTTTCTTTTGCGACCTTCTGTGAAATCACCTGCCACTTCATGCTGCAACGTTCCTTTATTCTAATCACTAAATCCCTATTCGACATACCATGAGAATTGTCCGAGATTGTTGAAAGGGCTTGGGCACAATCCATTTCAACAATGATAGTATCCCATTTAACATTCTAAGCCAACACAAGGGCATCATAAATCACCCAAAGCTCTGTCTGCTCGACATTACGTCCTCTAATATTCCTACCCACACCTCTAAGCCATCTTCCCGTAACATCTCTCGCCACAATAGTAGCAGAAGCAAATCCTGGACTCGAAGATCTTGCCCCATCCCTGTTCAATTTAACAAACCCCGACGGAGGAGATACCCAATGACTGCAACGGCTAAGATTTCTAGAAGAACCAACAGATGGAGCAAGACAATGCTTAATAGAATTCGCCCAACTCCAAAGAGATAAGAATATGTTTTAAATCAACATCCACCTCTTTGAAAATCCACATATTTCTCTATTTCCATAAATTCCAACAAATTATACCAAACAGAGACTGCCACTCTACCTCAGTATAGACTAAATCAAGCTCATTCCTTATATTTAAAAAAATTCAGTTAAATAGTAGGATGGAAAAAAACTGTATAGAACATTTATTAGGGATAAACTGTTTCCACAACTTACGAGCCTTACAACAATCTTGCAAAACATGAATGATAGATTCTTTAGAATTACCACAAAGTAAGCAAGAATGATTACCAACCATACCTTTTCTGAATCTTTAATACCAAATTTCTTTTTTAAATTTTCTAAAATTTATTTCAATTAATATCTTTTTAAATTTGCATATCATTAAATATTGTTTGATTTACATATGCTCTTTCTTTTGATTTTTCTCTATATGTACCTCATTTCCTATCAAGTGGTATCATTTTCTCATAGTTGCTTTATTTCAATTGGTTTCATGCTTTTTTTTCCTTTTGATATGTTTAGTTTGGAGAGTCATGTCTTATTTTTACTTTTTTAGATGTTTTTATCAAATCTAAATCATGCAATGTATGTTGTATAAGATATATGGCATATTATAAGATTGAAATGAATTTTTATTTTTTTTACACAATACGTAAAACTATCTATAAATTCTTTCAACTTTTAAATAGAAGAATAAATACACTTTAAAGCGCTCGAATCTATGATCTCTTTAACTAACATAATTGGCTTTTATGAATTAATTAAAAATTACCAAATAAGGGCGTTTTTATCGACTAATTTACCTAAAAAGGTCCATTTCCAACTATATTTATAGAAATGGGCTGATTTCAACATTATTTACCAGAAAGGGCCGATTTTGGCAAAACGCATCCACGTAGGAGCGTTTTAAGGGAAAATTTCCAACAAATCACACCCCTGGGTGAGCGTTTTTGCCATGTCAGCACAAAACGCGCTAACATGGATGCGCTTTGCTGACATGGCAAAAAGCTCCCCCAAGGGTGCGTTTTGCTCCGTGTTTTTATCCTCTAACGACTTTTTTTTTACTGTTAGGGGGTCCAATGGTAAAAAAAGAGAGTATAAAACCCAATCCTATTATTTCACACAATATTTCTTAAAATTTTAACAAAAAAGCTCTCAAATTTCTCCCTAAAGCTCTCAAATTTCTTATTAAATTTCTCAAAACTCTCTTTAATTAATTATTTACTTTAATTTTTTTCTAAATTAGTATTATTTTTTATAATTTCAAAAATATTTGATCGTCTTAGCAATGGCTAGGGAATTAATTCATTTCGATCATAAACATATCTCCGTTGAACAAATAAAAATAGCAAAGGTTAATTTTAATTTTTGAATATTATTTTAAAAAAAATTATTTATGTAATTTTAATTAATTTGTATTTTATAATTTTTTATAACAGTCTGTAGATCGGGTGTTACAATATTATATTCGTAATATGCCTAGCCCTCCATCACCGTTGATAGAAAATTACTTGAGGGAAGCGGATATTTGGCACACGGCCACTATAGGCTTAGGGTACAAGTTGGACCCGAAACTCATCAGCGCGTTAATAGAGAGGCGGAGACCCGAGACGCACACATTCTATCTTTCATGTGGAGAGTGTACTATCACTTTAAAGGGTATCCAGTTACAATTAGGATTGTTGGTGGATAGGTCCGCACTCACCGGGTCCATTCAATCTGCTAATTGGGGAGCCATATGCTACGATCTTTTGGGTACGATTTCGGATAATATTTTCGAAGGTCGGATCGAGATGGGCTGGTTACAAGACATATTCTCGGAGTTGGAGAATGATTCGACTGAACTAGAAAGAATACAATATGCTCGGGCATACATCCTTGAGATGATTGGAGGTTATTTGATGCCAAGCTTGTCACAAAACCTCGTACATCTGAGGTGGCTGCTGAAACTCGTTGATTTTAGAGCAGCTGGCAAATCAAGTTGAGGGTCTGCCGTATTAGCAACATTGTATCGAGAGATGTGCGGGGCGACGCCACCAAATAAAGCCAAAATCGGATATTTCCTATCACTACTACAATCATGGGCTCGGTTTCATTTTTCATTTTTACGTCCTTGAGTGAACGACCCATATACAATCCCACTCATAATAAGGTAAAAATGTTTATTTGATTTTACAATTATTACATAGATTTAAAAAAAATTGTATGCTAAAAATTTATTTAATTAGGTGGAACCATCCGGCGAGTTATGTTGAAATACCTTCCGCTCTTGAATATATATGGCTTCTATTATACCAATGGTCAGAAGCGAAAGTAAGTATTAATATATATACATAAAATAGTCATTTCATATTTAGTATTTTGTATTTAGTATTATGTATATAACTAATATTTTTATTACGTTCATATAGTTTCAATGGACACCACACGAGGATCCGGCAATTTCAAAATTTGAATATTTGGCATGTTAAGGTCCCATTGGTCAACTATGCTACTGTCGAGATGCACCAGACTGATAGAGTGTTGTGACAATTTAGATCCTGACAATCGATTCCCGAGGCACCTAAGATGCTCG